>NC_138889.1:21806293-21939760 GCF_965194825.1 Balaenoptera physalus
ATCGATTTAGAAAAATTTCACAATGTCCAGATGATCTGAGAGAAAGATTGTTTCTTTTATTATTTCTGGCTTCAACTGTTGTAAATCCCTATTCTCAGAATGCCATTGAACAGACTAGGAAGCTTGGTACAATATCTGAATACCAGAATTCCAACTCTCCCCCCTCCCATACCTACCTGATTCTGCCAATGTCAGAAGTGCACAGAAGCTACCAGAATCTCTTTAAAGAAGTTAATGGTAGCAATGGAAATGGAAGTACTGGAAACAACACAGAGAGTGGGAATATTTAAACCTGGTGGTCAAAAGAGAAGGAGGAATAACTAAATGGAAACCACTGTGGGTGAATGGAGTAATTCCAGAGTAATTCTTTCATACAATCTCCATGTCTACTTTTAGAGCATCTCCATCTCTGCCCACTTCCTATGATCACTCTAGACATTCTTATGGTCCCTACTTAGCGTTTCCCAGCACTTTGTGCCCATTTCATCTTAGCATTCAGATATTTAGAACACACACAAGTTTGAATCCAGGTTCCACCACTTAGTAGTTATTTGATCTTGAGCAAACTACCTAACCTATCTAAAATGTCATTGCTTCATCTGTAAAATATGAAGGGCATCTATGTCACAGGTTGTTTTGAGAATACAGTTACATAATGCATGAAAAGTGATTAGCAAAGTGTCTGAAACACGTCCCCTGTAAATGTTAAGCTACTATTTTTTTTAGCACTTTCTTCATTGTGTTTTAGTTGTTGGTTTTTGTTTTTTTTTTAAGATTTATTGATTGATTGATTGATTGATTGACTGCTATGTTGGGTCTTCGTTTCTGTGTAAGGGCTTCCTCTAGTTGCGGCAAGCGGGGGCCACTCTTCATCGCGGTGCACGGGCCTCTCACTATCGTGGCCTCTCTTGTTGCGGAGCACAGGCTCCAGACACGCAGGCTCAGTAGTTGTGGCTCGCGGGCCTAGTTGCTCCGTGGCATGTGGGATCTTCCCAGACCAGGGCTCGAACCCATGTCCCCTGTATTAGTAGGCAGATTCTCAACCACTGCGCCACCAGGGAAGCCCTAGTTGTTGGTTTATGCACATGTCCTACTCTACTTTGAGATTCTCTAAGGCAGAGACCATGTTTTATTCATTTTTACCTACCTGTCTCTAGCATACATAGTTCCTGCCGCTTAGTAGTAAATTAATAAATCAACCATCAAATGTTTACTGAGAACTACATGAATAAATAAATCAGTTTTTCCAGGTTCTGAGCTTCATCTGAGGGGCTAATCCAGATCTGTGATCAAAGGTCTCATAATGTGTTCATTTATTCGTTTATTTATTCAACAGACCTCCTTGTTGTACTTATAACTAGGCATTGGGGCAAGGGTATGGCCAGTCAGGTAAAGGTGGTGTCTGCCCTGCTCTGGCTATTTGATCCTGTAGCCAGTTCCCCAGGTTGAGGAATCTTTACCCACCCTGACTTATCCTCAGTTCTGCAACACCACTTGATACTTAGGTCAATATCCTACTCTTGACATTTGGAAGATCCAGGCTCTTGCAATTTGATATTCTTCCACATTTTTTTCAAAGCTGTTATCTCTGGCAGGGCCTTCAAGGCTCAAGGCTGAGTACTAACCATATCTTCCCTTCTAAATTTTTATAGTAAAGGGGTGTGTGTGACTTGCCCAGCTAATCACCATGGCAATGTTAGAACGAATTGTGAGGATAGCACCGGAGAACAATTAGCAATCAACATATTATCCTGTCTCACATGTATATTTTGAGAATAAAATGATCTCATTCTCTCCTTACCTAGCATCCTCCTCCAAACACACACACACACACACACGCACACGCACACACACACACACCTTAGATGCTACTAAAAAGATTTTCTAAGCATACTTTGACATTGTCGAGAAGGAAAAGGAAATGAACTAATATTTATTAAATGCCTGCTCCATATGCCAAGTTCTTTGTTAGTTGCTTTTGTATAAGTTATCTCTTTTATTTTTGCCAAGGAAGAAAGAGAACTTGTTGGTACATTGTCCCTAAATGCACAGTTGTTAGTCTTCCCTACTCAACCTCTGCCCCATGAAGAAATTCTAACATTTCCCAGAAAGTCCCTCTGAAAAAGATCTTCATAACTCATCCTCCATGCTTTCATTTCCACTGCCCTTGTTAAGCTTATCACTGGAATTGAGAGCAGACAGAAGTTATTCCAAGAGGGCCCCTTGGCCAACTGATCTGGAAGAGAGCACCACACAACCAACATCACACCAGAGCTGACCCTTAGGCCAATTTGAATTCAGGTTAGATTCTGAAGCTACCTCAGAGAAAAACTGGTATGACCATAAACCTTAATTACAAAGTTAATGCAATTACTGATTGCCTTTTAACCCATGTGCTTTTCATTCATTCAAAAATATTTAGGTGCCTAGGCTACTATATGCAAGAATGCAAACATCATCACATATGCCATACCTACCTTTCTGGAGTTCTTAGACTTTCGGTATTTTCCCTGGGGTGTCTGTTTCATATAAAAATAAACAAAAACTTAAACCTACCAAATAATTGTTTTCATGTAAACAATGCTCCCTGCAAGGGCTACACCAAAAAAAATTTTTGCCATTTTTCTCCCACTGAATTAATTAGTTTTCTGATTAAATCTTGGATGAATTGTTAGTGATTTTGATGTGATGTGAAAAAAATCCCCTGACACTATTTCACTCTTTGTCCACTCTAGAAAGACCTAGGAATGGCCAAACCCACAACACACACTAGGGATAAGAAAGCAAGCGTGTCTGTTCCACTCTGTTTTAACCAGCACAAGTTGGAAGGACATTGTCTTTGCTGGAGATTCCATGAGACTTTCCAGAGCCTCTTATTTAGATACTCCCAATTAATTTCCCTAAGATCTTCATAAGTTAATAAATAAATAAGCACTAACATTAGTGAAAATGAAGGACAGGACTGATGTTTATTAATGCCACTGATGGCATTTTAATTTGGGGTTTGTAATTACAGACATTTCCTTTTACTTAAAACAAATGTCAGGCAACAGGGTTGTTGCTCTTCTTGGAGAATCTTGTGGATTCATTAATCATGTTTAATGGTTTATATCTTTCTTAATGGTCCAGGGAAAATAATTTAGAAACCCATACCATAATTAAAATACTCTCGAGTATTTATGCTAAGCATCTCTTAAAAAATATCTTCCTACTTTTTAACCACTATTATAACTGATGTTCTGTTTTCACTATTGTTTTACTATGGAAATCCTAAGGTATAAGTGTTTTTTTGCCAACTACAAACTGACACTTGCCATCTACCTCTACAAGGATTAAGTCATGAGCTGCTGCAGCTACTGATCTTCAAAACCCCATGAAAAGTGTTCAGGGTGGAGATCAGGAATGAGACACTCTGTGCTCTGGGAAAAACTGGCAGAACAGGTCTTCAGAGAGTTAGATATATTCAGGAGAAGATTTTATGAGCCCAATTCTTGCATCTCCTCATATATAGAAAAGCACTAAAATCCTTCATGGTGATGTCTGCTCCTCATGACTAGCAGTAATTTTCACAAGACTAGCAGCAACCTTCTGCAAAATATATGTGCTTCATTGCATGTAATCCCCCTTCACCAAAAAGACCTTACCCCCTAACTCTCTGGAAGAGTTTCTCAGAGCTATGTGAAATGCTGTCTCTAGGGCTATAGTCCTCATTTTGCCCCAAATAAAACTTAACTCAAGGGAGTCAAGATGATGGTGTGGGAAGATGCAGAGTTAGCATCTCCCCACTACTAGGGCGCCTGCTGGCTGCTGGTGGGGGACTCTGACGCCCAAGGAGACGGGAGGAACACCAGAGTAAACCGGTAGGACATAGGGGGCCTTAGGGGGGAGGAGAAGTGGAGGTCAGACAGGATTGGCACCCCTGAGGCCAGGGAGATCAGGTGACGCAGGAGTGAGGGACTCTCTGGGAAGAGCAGGAGAGGAGCAGAGGGCGATCACCTGGCCCACTCGGGCCGGGGGCCTGCTGAGCTCCCAAGCCGGTTTCCCCCCTCCAAAGCCCCATCCAGGCCGCATGGGTCCTGGGGGCATAGGAGGGAGGCCAGGGAGATCAGGAGAGGCAGGCAGGAGGGGCCCTAAGGGAGGAGCAGAGGGTGTTTGCCCTGCCCACTTGGGCCTGGGGAGCCTGCTGGGCTTCCAGGTGAGGTCCCCCACCCTCTGAGACTGGGGTGGGGGGCAAGCCTAGACCCCTTCTGTTCTATTAAGCCTAAGCCCCACCACCCGCCCCCCCCCACAGCCTCCAGGGTCTTTTCCAGCCGTCTGGGTCCTGAGCATTGGTCTCGCCCACAACCCAAACCTCACCCTTGCTTAGACCCTGTCCTCCACAACCAAGGCCTTCTCCCCCACTTTTTTTTTCTTTTCCCTCCTCCTCTTTTTTACTATTGTGGTACTGATGTACCTTCTGTTTGTTGACTCATCTGTATTTTTATTTTTATATTCTTTCTAACACATCTGTTAGTTTCCTAATCTAATTTTATTATTTACTTTGTTATTGTTTTCTTTTATATTTTATTATTATTTTTTTGCCACCTCATTCAGCTTGCAGGATATTTGTTCATGAGCCAGAGGTCGGGCCAAAGCTTCTGTGGTGGGAGCTCCAAGTCCAAACCACTGGACTCAGACCCCCAGGGAATATTCTTTAGAGTGAGGTCTCACGGAGTTCCTCATCTCAGCACCAAGAACCAGCTCTACCCAGTAGCTTACAAACTCCAATGTTGAAAGCCTCAGGCCAAACAATAAGTAAGACAGGAACACAATCCCACTCATTTAAAAAAAAAAAAAAGAGACAGCAAAAAAATATGTCACACATGAAGGAGCAAGGTAAAAACCTACAAGACCAAATAAATGAAGAGGAAATAGGTAATCTACCTGGAAAAGAATTCAGAATAATGACAGTAAAGATAATCCAGAATCTTGGAAATACAATGGAAGCACAGATTGAGAAAATACAAGAAAGATCTAGAAGAACTAAAGAAAAAACAAACAGAGATGAACAACAAAATAACTGAAATGAAAAATACACTAGAAGGAATCAATAACAGAATAACTGAGGCAGAAGAACAAATAAGTGAGCTGGAAGACAAAATGGTGGAAATAACTGCCAAGGAGCAGAATAAAGAAAAAGAATGAAAAGAATTGAAGACAATCTCAGAGACCACTGGGACAACACTAAATGCACCAACATTTGAATTATAGGGGTCATAGAAAAAGAAGAGAAAAAGAAAGCATTTGAGAAAATATTTGAAGAGATCATAGTCAAAAACTACTCTAACATGAGAAAGGAAATAGTCACTCAAGTCCAGGAAGCATAGAGAGTCCCATAAAGGATAAACCCTAGGAAAAACAAACCAAGACACATATTAATCAAACTAACAAAAATTAAATTCAAAGAAAAAAAATCTTAAAAGCACCAAGGGAAAAACAAAATATAACATACAAAGGAACCCCTGTAGGTTATAAGCTGATTTTTCAGTGGAAACTCTGCAGGCCAGAAGGGAGTGGCAGGGTATACTTAAAGTGATGAAAGAGAAAAACTTACAAACAAGATTACTCTACCCAGCAAGAATCTCATTCAGATTCGATGGAGAAGTCAAAAGCTTTTCAGACAGCAAAAGCTAAAAGAATTCAGCACCACCAAACCAGCTCCACAACAAATACTAAAGAAACTTCTCTAAGCAGGAAACACAAGAGAAGAAAAAGACCCACAAAAACAAACCCAAAACAATTAAGAAAATGGTAATAGGAACATACATATTGATAATAACCTTGACTGTAAATGGATTAAATGCCTCAACGAAAAGACACAGACTGGCTGAATGGATACAAAAACAAGACCCATATATTTGCTGTCTACAAGAGACCCACTTCAGACCTAGGAACACATACAGAATGAAAGTGAAGGGATAGAAAAAGATATTCCATGCAGATGGAAATCAAAAGAAAGCTGGAGTAGCAATACTCACATTAGATAAAATAGACTTTAAAATAAAGACTGTTACAAGAGATAAGAAGGGACACTACATAATGATAATGATCGATCCAAGAAGAAGTTATAACAATTGTAAATACTTATGCACACAACATAAGAGCACCTCAATACAGAAGGCAAATGCTAACAACCATGAAAGGAGAAATCAACAGTAACACAGTAATAGTAGGGGATTTTAACTCCCCACTTACACCAATGGACAGATCATTCAAACAGAAAATAAATAAGGAAACACAAGCTTTAATTGATACAATAGAAAAAAATAGACTAAATTGACGATTATAGGACATTCCACTCAAAATGTCAGAATACACTTTTTTCTCAGGTGCTCATGGAACATTCTCCAGGATACATCACATCTTGGGCCAGAAAACAAGGCCTCAGAAAATTTAAGAACATTGAAATCGTATCAAGCATCTTTTCTGACCACAATGCTATGAGACTGGAAATCAGTTACAGGACAAAAAAAAAACTATAAAAAACACAAATACATGGAGGTTAAACAGTGCACTACTAAATAACCAAGAGATCACTGAAGAAATCAATGAAGAAATTTAAAAAATACATAGAAACAAATGACAATGAAACAGGACAATCTAAAACTTATGGGACACAGCAAAAGCAGTTCTAAAAGGGATGTTTATAGCAATTCAATCTCACCTCAAGAAACAAAAAAAATATCAAATAAACAATCTAACCCTACACCTAAAACAACTACAGAAAGAAGAACTAAGAAAACCCAAAGTCAGTAAAAGGAAAGAAATCATAGAGATCAGAGCAGAAATAAATAGAAACAAAGAAAACAATAGCAAGATCAATAAAACTAAAAGCTGGTTCTCTGAGAAGATAAGCAAAATTGATAAACCCTTAGTCAGACTCATCAAGAATAAAAGGGAGAGGACGCAAATCAATAAGATTAGAAAAGAAATAGGAGAAATCACAACTGACACTGCAGAAATACAAAGGATTATAAGAGACTACTACAAACAACTGTATGCCAATAAAGTGGACAACCACAAAGAAATGGACAAATTCTTGGAAAGGTACAATTTCCCAAGACTAAACTAGGAAGAATTAGAAAATATAAACAGACCAATCACAAGTAATGAAATTGAAACCATAATTAAAAATCTTCCAACAAACAAAAGTCCAGGACCAGATGGCTTCACAGGCAATTCTATCAAACATTTAGAGAAGAGCTAACAATGATCCTTCTCAAACTCTTCCAAAAAATTGCTGAGGGAGAAACACTCCCAAATTCATTCTACAAAGCCACCAGCACCCTGATACCAAAACCAGAAAAAGACATCACAAAAAAAGAAAATTATAGACCAATACCACTGGTGAACATAGATGCAAAAATCTTGAGCAAAATACTAGCAAACAGAATCCCACAGCACATTAAAAGGATCATACACCATGATCAAGTAAGGTTTATCCCAGGAATGCAAGGATTCTTCAATATATGCAAATCAATCAATGTGATACATTACATTAACAAATTAAGGAATAAAAACCATATGATCATCTCAATAGATGTAGAAAAAGCTTTTGACAAAATTCAGCACCCATTTGTGATAAAAAACTCTCCAGAAAATGGGTATACAGGGAAGCTACCTCAACATAATAAAGGCTATATATGACAATGACAAACCCACAACAAGCATCATACTCAATGGTGAAAAGCTGAAAGCATTTCCACTACGATCAGGAAAAAGACAAGGATGTCCACTCTCACCACTCTTATTCAACATAGTTTTGGAAGTCCTAGCCACAGCAATCAGATAAGGAAAAACAATAAAATGAATACAAATTGGAAAAGAAGAAGTAAAACTGACACTGTTTGCAGATGACATGATAGTATACATAGAAAATCCTAAAGATGCCACCAGAAAACTACTAGAACTAATCAATGAATTAGGTAAGGTTGAAGGATACAAAATTAATTCACAGAAACCTCTGGCATTCTTCTACACCAACAGTGAAAAATCAGGAAAAGAAATTCAGGAAACACTCCCATTTACCATCACAACAAAAAGAATAAAATACCAAGGAATAAACCTGCCTAAGGAGGCAAAAGACTTGTACTCAGAAAACTATAAAACACTGATGAAAGAAATCAAAGATGACATAAATAGATGGAGAAATATACCATGTTATTGGATTGGAAGAATAAATATTGTGAAAATGACTATACTACCCAAAACGATCTACAGATTCAATACAACCCCTATCAAAGTACCAATGGCATCTTTTTCTTCACAGAATTAGAACAAAAAACCTTACAATTTATATGGAAACACAAAAGACCCCAAATAGCCAAAGCAATCTTGAGAAAGAAAAATGGAGTTGGAGGAATCAGGCTCCCCAACTTCAAACTATACCACAAAGCTACAGTAATCAAGACAGTATGGTACTGGCACAGAAACAGAAATATAGATCAATGGTACAGGATAGAATGCCCAGAGATAAAGCCATGCACATATGGTCACCTAATTTATGACAAAGGAGGCAAGAACATACAATGCAGAAAAGACAGCCTCTTCAATAAGTGGTGCTGGGAAAACTGGACAGCTACATGTAAAAGCATGAAATTAGAACACTCCCTAACACCATACACAAAAAAAAGCTCCAAATGGATTAAAGGCTTTAATGTAAGACCAGACACTATAAAACTCTTAGTGGAAAACAGGAAAAACACTCTCTGACATAAACCACAGCAAGATCTTTTGGGACCCGCCTCCTAGAGTAACAGAAAGAAAAACAAAAATAAACAAATGGGACTTAAGTAAACTCAAAAGCTTTTGCACAGCAAAGGAAACCATAAACAAGACAAAAAGACAACCTTCAGAATGGGAGAAAATATTTGCAAATGAAACAACAGACAAAGGATTAATCTCCAAAATATACAAACAGCTCATGGAGCTCAATATCAAAAACACAAACAACGCAATCCAAAAATGGGCGGAAGACCTAGGTAGACATTTCACCAAGGAGGACATGTGGATGGCTAGGAGGCACATGAAAATATGCTCAACATCACTAATTATTAGAGAAATGCAAATCAAAACTACAATGAGGAATCACCTCATGCCTGTCAGAATGGCCATTATCAAGGAATCTAGAAACAATAAATGCTGGAAAGGGTGTGGTGAAAAGGGAACCCTCCTGCACTGTTGGTGGGAATATAAACTGATACAACCACTATGGAAAACAGTATGGAGTTTTCTTTAAAAACTAAAAATAAAACTATCATATGACCCAGCAATCTCACTACTGGGCATATACCCGAGAAAACCGTAATTCAAAAAGAGACATGTACCACAATGTTCATTGCAGCGTTATTTACAATAACCAGGACATGGAACCAACCTAAATGTCCACAGACAGATGAGTGGATAAAGAAAATGTGGCACATATATACAGTGGAACATTACTCAGGCATAAAAAGAAATGAAATTGAGTTATTTGTAGTGAGGTGGATGGACCTAGAGTCTGTCATACAGAGTGAAGTGAGTCAGAACCTAAAAAAAAAAAAAAAAAAAAAAAAGGTACAGATGAACCTAGTTGCAAGGCAGGAATAAAGAGGTAGACATAGAGAATGGACTTGGACTTGAGGACATGGGGTGGGAGGGGGAAGCTGGGGCGAAGTGACAGTAGCATCGACATATATACACTACTGAATGTAAAATAGTTGGCTGGTGGGAAGCAACAGCATAGCACAGGAAGATCAGCCCAGTGATTTGTGATGGCCTAGAGGGGTGGTATAGGGAGAATGGGAGGGAGGCTCAAGAGGGAGGGGATATGGGGAAATGTGTATGCATATTGCTGATTCGCTTTGTTGTGCAACAGAAGCTAACACAGTATTGTGAAGCAATTATATTCCAGTAAAAATCTATTAAAAAAAAATGGGTCCTGATGCTAATAGGGGAAGTCCTCCCTCCCTGTTCTTTGGAAGTGTCCGTGTTATTTCTGGCCCAAAGGAATTCTATATTACTTTTAGAAAATCTCATTAAAGTCAATGGAAAAAAAAAGAATAAATGAGACAAAATATTCCAAAAGAAAAAAAAGCTTAACAACTCACAGTTCTCTTGTTGTACATTGTTTTTCAGTTGACAGGTTCATCAGCATCAAAACTTTCAACATGAGTTGTGACTATGAAATAATGAGACTGACTTTCCATTTTGTCACTCATAATGACATTTTCTAAATTGTTTTCATTCTCTTTAATTTAATAATGGACATCAAATAACTTGGAACTGAGAAGCAGTGAGATGCAAAATAAGAAACCTAAATTGGTCCAGCTGGCAGCTTGCAGCCTGGTGTGTGAAGACCACAGAGGTTTAGAAGCAAAAGACCCATGTTTGATTCCTGGTTCAACCCCTTCATAATTGGGTCAAGTTACTCATTTGGTGTTTTCTTAACCTGTGAGATGGAAACAATAGCTGTTTCACAGAATTCCTGTGAGAATAAGAGTTCATTGAGGGTATGTGACAGTGCCTAGCACCTTTCAGTGCACTAAAAAGTACATAATCAATGTTAATTTCCTTCCTTTCTCCTTCCATTTCTATCTTTTCTTCCTTCTTTGAGCCACGTGCAAAGTTCAAGAGATACAGCAATTTTTAAAAATTTCAATCTAGAGAAAGAAATATTGTGAACAGAATAACCGAGTTTCCAGCAAGTAATTGCAGTATAGGAATCAGACATCTGGGATGAGTGCCAGCATTCATCTATGAGGGAGGGCAGGAGCGGGGCCCCAGACACACAGCTGTCATTTAGGAATGAGCTCCAATTCCTAGGAGGTGACCTGGCAGAAAACGAAGCAGAGTCTCTCAGTCTAGGAGGACACTGGGATACTGGATAGAAACCAGGTTAGATGCATAAAAATCAAGGCAGAATGCCAGGAACATGTCTTAGAGTACTCAAAGTGAATTTTAAGAACAAAGAGAAACCCAGTTGCCAGGATTCGAACACATGGAGGAGGAACTGGGGCTTGGGAATGATGGAGGAACCCAACTATGAGTACCTAAATGTCCCATTAGGGTCAGACTAATGGCGGCCGGGTGGCTCGCTGCTGAGTCTCACAGTTCGAGCAAGACGGAGCATGCCCATGGGAATTCAATGGCCCTACCTCTGGAGCAGAACTAGAAAATAAGCTAGACCTGAAAACTATTTGCTCAGGCCTTACCAGAATCCTTAAAGACAGATTTAAATGAAGGTATGTAATGCCTTCTAAGACCTTCTGGTGAAAAATAAATGACAACAATGATGGCAGTACTGCCCTAGGGAAGATTTATTAGTCAGATGCTAAAAAATATAAGAGGGCTTCCCCGGTGGCGCAGTGGTTGAGAATCTGCCTGCCAATGCAGGAGACACGGGTTCAAGCCCTGGTCTGGGAAGATCCCACATGCCGCGGAGCAACTGGGCCCGTGAGTTACAACTACTGAGCCTGCGCATCTGGAGCCTGTGCTCCGCAACAAGAGAGGCCGCGATAGTGAGAGGCCCGCGCACCACGATGAAGAGTGGCCCCCGCTCGCCGCAACTAGAGAAAGCCCTCGCGCAGAAACGAAGACCCAACACAGCCAAAAATAAATTAATTAATTAATTAATTTAAAAAAAATAAAAAAGAAAAGAAAAACTAAACTTTTCATGCAAGGAGGGGATAAGTTCCATAGTACAGTGGTGATATTGGAGAGGCAGCAGTGAGTGGTGGAGTGAAGCGAGATCTCAGTTCCCTGCCCAGGAATTGAACCTGGGTAGCACTGGATGAAAACCAGGAATCCTAGCCACTGAACCAGCAAAGGCTAGAGGCTAGAAGCAAAGTTTCCCTGGCTCTTGCCGCCACTGAAAAATGCATTTCTCAGTGAGGCAAAAACTGTAAAAACAAGTGCAGTGTTTATTATTAGAGACACAGCACAACAACAAGTGGGAGAGCACACAGAGAAACAGTTTGTTTAGTTAAGACAGAAGCAAGGCAGAGATGCAGACCTGGAGAGTAAGGATGTGGGTGTCCTCCCTAATGAGGAGGAGCACAGTAAAGAGGGGGTTAAGTCATTTATACAGGGCAGTTTTTCCGGGTGTTTGTTTACCTTTGGTCAATTATCTGGTTTCTTTTTCCACACCTGCCCTACCCTAGGACCCTCCTCAACATGCATGTGCAACTTTTCTTCCAAGATGGATTCCAGCCCAGAGGCCTAGGGGGGGCCTTGGCATCACATATTATGGGGTGGTGCCCCCTCTTTTCTGACCCCCAAGGAGTCTTTCTGTGCATGTGCAATATCTCCCTTGCCCAAAGGATGGGAAATATATGACCTCTTGATTTTTTACTCAGACAGGGTTTAGCCCCTCTCTCTTCCGGTCATGACTGTTATCTTAAAGTGTCCTCAGGACACAAAGCTCGGCTATTTACCCTGTTTCTGTTGTTATTTCTATTTCGAAGTGCAAACAGGAGGCTGGAGCTCACCTATCTCCTGTCTCAGGAAATGTAAACAGGAGGCCAGTTGTAAATGCCTAGCCTGGAGCCCATCTATCTCCTGCCTCAGTGGTAGAGAAAGAGGGATTCTTGGAGGAAGTGGGGTCTTAGAGCTACTTGGGCAGCATGAGAATAAGGTATGAGTGAGCACTATTTTCTAAATATGACTTGTTGAGAGAAAAAAGTACTGGAAGAAGATTAAGTGAAACAAACTTAAGCTAATTTTTAGAAGAGGGAGAGAAGATATGAAATCGGAAGGAAAAGATTTAAGAATCAAAGTAATCCAGACAACAAAAGGCATGGAATCTGTAAATCCAAGGTAGCACAATCAGAAAGGAATTCAACTTTAATTTTTTGTAGGACTGATAGCAACCCTACATTTTTACAGTACCTATCATCCTCAGATTCTTTGTAATAACTCTTTAAAAGGGAGCATATTAGCAGAGAGATGAAAATCACAAATAATATATTCTGCAAGTATCTGGTGTCAAGAAGATTAGCTCAAATTATATTCTAGGCTAACCTGGGATATACTACGCTCTATTCATTCCTATAAAAATAGATTTAACAGCTACATTATGTACTCATTTGTCAGTTCAGAAAAAAAAGGTATTCATGAGAATGGTAATCCACCTTAGAGTATGTCTATGGAGGAAAATGACCTCTTTAGCGGTGACTTACAGTAGCTCTTTAAGAAAGATAAACAATTCTTGGTTAAAGGCATGGAATTTTTATATTTTAGCCAAGTATGTGAAATAAATTCTTTTCAATCCGGCTGAGGCCTACCCACTGGGGCTTCTTAAATAAGTGTGTAAGGAGAATGCTTACCTGGTTCAAGAAGAAAAGAACTAAACTAGAAATTTGAAAACAAAGGTTTTAAATCGAAGCCCCATAAACATAGAAACCTTTATGTTAACTCAGTTAACCTTTCCTTTGTCCTGTTTTTTCATCTGTAAAGTGATATACCTCTCTGGTTTTCCACAAGCCCTCTAAGCTAAAACACTTAATGTCTTAATCATCCATTTGACTCCTAGGATATAACTTCTACATTGAATCTCTTCTCCTATGTCCTCAGAGATTATTAAACTTTCCAGAAAATCCATAGTACATCTTATTCTTGAAACTATAAATTACATAAAATAAGAGATGAATTTATTAACTCTTTTACACTCTATAGAGACAAAACTAATGACTGATTTTTTTTTAATTTTTTATTTTAATTTTGTTTGTTTTTTTATACAGCATGTTCTTATTAGTCATCAATTTTATACATATCAGTGTATAC
Source organism: Balaenoptera physalus (assembly GCF_965194825.1). Classification (NCBI taxonomy): domain Eukaryota; kingdom Metazoa; phylum Chordata; class Mammalia; order Artiodactyla; family Balaenopteridae; genus Balaenoptera; species Balaenoptera physalus. The sequence continues at coordinate 21,820,094 of NC_138889.1, forward strand.
ATGTCAATCCCAATCGCCCAATTCATCACACCACCACCCTCACCCCTCCACGGCTTTCCCTCCTTGGTGTCCATACACTCGTTCTCTACATCTGTGCCTCAATCTCTGCCCTGCAAACCGGTTCATCTGCACCATTTTTCTAGGTTCCACATATATGCGTTAATATATGATATTTGTTTTTCTCTTTCTGACTTACTTCACTCTGTATGACAGTTTCTAGATCTATCCACATCTCAACAAATGACCCAATTTCATTCCTTTTTATGGCTGAGTAATATTCCACTGTATATACGTACCATATCTTCTTTATCCATTCATCTGTCGATGGACATTTAGGTTGCTTCCATATCCTGGTTATTGTAAATAGTGCTGCAGTGAACATTGGGGTGCATGTCTTTTTGAATTATGGTTTTCTCTGGGTATATGCCCAGCAGTGGGATTGCTGGGTCATATGGTAATTCTATTTTTAGTTTTTTAAGGAACCTCCATACTGTTCTCCATAGTGGCTGTATCAATTTACATTCCCACCAACAGTGCAAGAGGGTACCCTTTTCTCCAAATCCTCTCCAACATTTGTTGTTTGTAGATTTTCTGATGATGCCCATTCTAACTGGTGTGAGGTGATACCTCATTGTAGTTTTGATTTGCATTTCTCTAATAATTAGTGATGTTGAGCAGCTTTTCATGTGCTTCTTGGCCATCTGTATGTCTTCTTTGGAGAAATGTCTATTTAGGTCTTCTGCCCATTTTTGGATTGGGTTGTTTGTTTATTTAATATTGAGCTGCATGAGCTGTTTATATATTTTGGATATTAATCCTTTGTCCGTTGATTCATTTGCGAATATTTTCTCCCATTCTGAGGGTTGTCTTTTCGTCTTGTTTATGGTTTCCTTTACTGTGCAAAACCTTTGAAGTTTCATTAGGTCCCATTTGTTTATTTTTGTTTTTATTTCCATTTCTCTAGGAGGTGGGTCAGAAAGGATCTTGCTGTGATTTATGTCAAAGAGTGTTCTTCCTATGTTTTCCTCTAAGAGTTTTATAGTGTCCAGTGTTACATTTAGGTAGGTCTCTAATCCATTTTGAGTTGATTTTTTTGTATGGTGTTAGGGAGTGTTCTAATTTCATTCTTTTACATGTAGCTGTCCAGTTTTCCCAGCATCACTTATTCAAGAGACTGTCTTTTCTCCACTGTATATCCTTGCCTCCTTTGTCATAGATTAGCTGACCATAGGTGGGTGGGTTTATCTCTGGGTTTCTATCTTGTTCCATTGATCTATGTTTCTGTCTTTGTGCCAGTACCATATTGTCTTGATTACTGTAGCTTTGTAGTATAGTCTGAAGTCAGGGAGTCAGATTCCTCCAGCTCCATTTTTTTCCCTCAAGACTGCTTTGGCTATTTAGGGTCCTTTGTGTCTCCATACAAATTTTAAGATTCTTTGTTCTAGTTCCGTAAAAAATGCCATTGGTAATTTGATAGGGATTGCACTGAATCTGTAGATTGCTTTGGGTAGTATAGTCATTTTCACAGTATTGATTCTTCCAATCCAAGAACATGGTATATCTCTCCATCTGTTGGTATCATCTTTAATTTCTTTCATTAGAGTCTTATAGTTTTCTGCATACAGATCTTTTGTCTCCCTAGGTAGGTTTATTCCTAGGTATTTTATTCTTTTTGTTGCAATGGTAAATGGGAGTGTTCCCTAATTTCTCTTTCATATTTTTCATCATTAGTGTATAGGAATGCAAGAGATTTCTGTGCATTAATTTTGTATCCTGCAACTTCACCAAATTCATTGATTAGCTCTAGTAGTTTTCTGGTGGCATCTTTAGGATTCTCTATGTATAGTATCATGTCATCTGCAAACAGTGACAGTTTTACTTCTTCTTTTCCAATTTGTATTCCTTTTATTTCTTTTTCTTCTCTGATTGCCATGACTAGGACTTCCAAAACTATGTTAAATAATAGTGGTGAGTGTGGACATCCTTGTCTCGTTCCTGATGTTAGAGAAAATTCTTTCAGTTTTTCACCATTGAGAATGATGTGTGCTGTGAGTTTGTCATATATGGCCTTTATTATGTTGAGGTAGGTTCCCTCTATGCCCACTTTCTGGAGAGTTTTTATCATAAATGGGAATTGAATTTTGTCAAAAGATTTTCTGCATCTGTTGAGATGGTCAGATGGTTTTTATTCTTCAATTTGTTAATATCATCTATCACATTGATTGATTTGCATATATTGAAGAATCCTTGCATCCCTGGGATAAACCCCACTTGATCATGGTGTATGATCCTTATAATGTGTTGTTGCATTCTGTTTGCTAGTATTTTGTTGAGGATTTTTGCATCTATATTCATCAGTGATATTGGTCTGTAATTTTCTTTTTTTGTAGTATCTTTGTCTGGTTTTGGTATCAGGGTGATGGTGGCCTCATAGAATGAGTTTGGGAGTGTTCCCTCCTCTGCAATTTTTTGGAAGAGTTTGAGAAGGATGGGTGTTAGCTCTTCTCTAAATGTTTGATAGAATTCACCTGTGAAGCCATCTGGTCCTGGACTTTTGTTTGTTGGAAGATTTTTAATCAGAGTTTCAATTTCATTACTTGTGATTGGTCTGTTAATATTTTCTATTTTTTCCTGGTTCAGTCTTGGAATGTTATACCTTTCTAAGAATTTGTTCATTTCTTCCATGTTGTCCATTTTACTGGCATAGAGTTGCTTGTAGTAGTCTCTCATGATCCTTTATATTTCTGCAGTATCAGTAGTTACTTCTTTTTCATTTCTAAATCAGTTGATTTTAGTCTTCTCCCTTTTTTTCTTGATGAGTCTGGCTAATGGTTTATCAATTTTGGTTATCTTCTCAAAGAACCAGGGATTAGTTTTATTGATCTTTGCTATCGTTTCCTTCATTTTTTTTTTCATTTATTTCTGATCTGATCTTTATTTCTTTCCTTCTGCTAACTTTGGGGGTTTTTTTGTTCTTCTTTCTCTAGTTCCTTCAGGTGTAAATTTAGATTGTTTATTTGAGATTTTTCTTCTTTCTTGGGGTAGGCTTGTATAGCTATAAACTTCCCTCTTAGAACTGCTTTTGCTGCATCCCATAGGTTTTGGATCATCATGTTTTCATTGTCATTTGTCTTTAGATATCTTTTGATTTCCTCTTTGATTTCTTCAGTGATCTTTTCGTTACTTAGTAACGTATTGTTTAGCCTCCATGTGTTTGTGTTTTTTACGCTTTTTTTCCCGTAATTCATTTCTAATCTCATAGCATTATGGTCAGAAAAGATGCTCAATATGATTTCAGTTTTCTTAAATTTACTGAGGCTTGATTTGTGACCCAAGATGTGATCTATCCTGGAGAATGTTCCATGAACACTTGAGGAGAAAGTGTAATCTGCTGTTTTTGGATGGAATCTCCTATAAATGTCAATTAAATCTATCTGGTCTATTGCCTCATTTACAGCTTCTGTTTCCTTATTTATTTTCATTTTGGATGATCTGTCCATTGGTGTAAGTGAGGTTTTAAAGTACCCCACTATTATTTTGTTACTGTCGATTTCCTCTTTTATAGCTATTAGCAGTTGCCTTATGTATTGAGGTGCTCCTATGTTGGGTGCATATATATTTATAATTGTTATATCTTCTTCTTGGATTGATCCCTTGATCATTATGAAGTGTCCTTCCTTGTCTCTTGTAAGACATTCTTTATTTTAAAGTCTATTTTATCTGATATGAGTATTGTTACTCCAGTTTTCTTTTGATTTCCATTTGCATGGAATATCTTTTTCCATCCCCTCTCTTTCAGTCTGTATGTGTCCCTAGGTCTGAAGTGGGTCTCTTGTAGACAACATATATATGGGTCTTGTTTTTGTATCCATTCAGCAAGCCTGTGTCTTTTGGGCAGAGCATTTACTCCATTCACGTTTAAGGTAATTGTCGATATGTATTTTCCTATGACCATTTTCCTAACTGTTTTGGGTTTGTTATTGTTGGTCCTTTTCTTCTCTTGTGTTTCCCACTTAGAGAAGTTCCTTTAACCTTTGTTGTGGAGCTGGTTTGGTGGTGCTGAATTCTCTTAGCTTTTGCTTGTCTGTAAAGCTTTTGATTTCTCCATCGAATCTGAATGATATCCTTGCCAGGTAGAGTAATCTTGGTTGTAACCTTTCATCACTTTAAGTATATCATGACACTCCCTTCTGGCTTTCAGAGTTTCTGCTGAGAAATCAGCTGTTAACCTTATGGGAGTTCCCTTGTGTGCTATTTGTCATTTTTCCCTTGCTGCTTTCAATAATTTTTCTTTGCCTTTAATTTTTGCCATTTTGATTACTATGTGTCTCGGTGTGTTTCTCCTTGGGTTTATCCTGTATGGGACTCATTGCATATCCTGGACTTGGGTCGCTATTTCCTTTCCCATGTTAGGGACATTTTCAACTATAATCTCTTCAAATATTTTCTCGGGTCCTTTCTCTCTCTTTTCTCCTTGTGGGACCCCTATAATGCAAATGTTGTTGTGTTTAATGTTGTCCCAGTGGTCTCTTCGGCTGTCTTCATTTCTTTTCATTCTTTTTTCTTTATTCTGTTCCACAGCAGTGAATTCCACCATTCTGTCTTCCAGGTCACTTATCCGTTCTTCTGCCTCAGTTATTCTGCTATTGATTCCTTCTAGTGTATTTTTCTTTACAGTTATTGTATTGGTCCTCTCTGTTTGTGTATTCTTTAATTCTTCTAGGTGTTTGTTAAACATTTCTTGCAACTTCTCGATCTTTGCCTCCATTCTTTTTCCGAGGGCCTGGATCAACTTCACTATCATTATTCTGAATTATTTTTCTGGAATGTTGCCTATCTCCACTTCATTTAGTTGTTTTTCTTGGGTTTTATCTTGTTCCTTCACCTGGTACATAGCCCTCTGCCTTTTCATCTTGTCTATCTTTCTGTGAATGTGGTTTTTGTTCCACGGGCTGCAGGATTGTAGTTCTTCTTGCTTCTGCTGTCTGCTCTCTGGTGTATGAGGGTATCTAAGAGGCTTTTGCAAGTTTCCTGATGGGAGGGGCTGGTGGTGGGTAGAGCTGACTGTTGCTCTTGTGGGCAGAGCTCAGTAAAACTTTAATCCACTTGACTGCTGATGGGTGGGGCTGGGTTCCCTCCCTGTTGGCTGTGTGGCCTGAGGCAACCCAACACTGGAGCATACCTGGGCTCTTTGGTGGGGGTAAAGGCAGACTCTGGGAGGGCTCACGCCAAAGTCTACTTCCCAGAACTTCTGCTGCCATTGTCCTTGTCTCCACGGTGAGCCACAGCCACCCCCTGCCTCTGCAAGAGACCCTGCAATACTAGCAGGAATGTCTGGTTCAGTCTCTCCTGGGGTCACTGCTCCTACCCCTGGGTCCCGATGCACACACTACTTTGTGTGTGTCCTCCAAGAGTGGAGTCTCTGTTTCCTCCAGTCTTTTTGAAGTCCTGCAGTCAAATCCCACTAGGCTTCAAAGTCTGATTCTCTAGGAATTCCTCCTCTCATTGCCGGACCCCCAGGTTGGGAAGCCTGACGTGGGACTCAGAATCTTCACTCCAGTGGGTAGACTTCTGTGGTATAAGTGTTCTCTAGTCTGTGAGTCACCCACTCAGCAGTTATGGGATTTGATTTTACTGTGATTGCTCCCCTCCTATCCTCTCATTGTGGCTTCTCCTTTGTCTTTGGATGTGGGGTATCTTTTTTGGTGAGTTCCAGTGTCTTCCTGTCGATGATTGTCTAGCAGCTAGTTGTGATTCTGGTGTTCTCACAAGAGGGAGTGAGAGCACGTCCTTCTACTCTGCCATCTTTGTCACAAGCCATGACTGATTTTTGTTATACAGTAATTCAAAATTCTGTAAACAGATTATGGCCAGAATAAATGCTGGAGTCTAAGATATAGTAAATAAGGATTCTGACTTCAAGCATAAAATTCAATGGGAAAACCTGTAAAGTGCATGAACAGATTTTTTAGATTGTTTTGAAAGCATGAAAAACTTGCAGCTGACTGTGAACACACATTTACCTCTGTTCTTTCTGAAAAAGGAATTTTTTAAAGTTTACATCCTCAAATACACAAAGAAAGAAAGAGGAGATCTCAGACATGTCAATGACATTTCCGAATGACTGGCATCATGGAATGAATGGTAACTGAGAGCGAAACAGAAAATGCTGAAACCTAAGGCCCTGTAGAGTGTAATGCAAAATGATAGAGGACCTCAAGAAAGGAGAAATTGGGACTGGAAATAAGAAGAATGATTACAAGTCCAGGGAAGAAGTAGATCCCTTGATCCCCAGCCTTAGTTCATATAATTAAACAGTTCCCTTCCCTGATTCCAGTAAAATGCAGTATAGTGACTCTCTGGAGAATTTGAAAGAGGAAGGCTCTATGCCAGAGAGCCAGATGTGGGTGAAGGTGGAGGTAAAAACAGAGATTTAGATGGAAGTGTTCATCCTCTACTCTGCTCTCAGAATGCTGGCAGATAGGTTTGTACCCTCCAGGGAAGACTTTGGGAGATTCCTCTCAGCTAGCCAGGAGAGAAACTCTACAGATACTGGCAGGTACAGACCTTCCACTGAAATAGCTGGGACTCTGCTCCATTGCCCCCAATGAGCCCCACCAATTTACACATCGTGCCAGTCCAGTTTTTAATGTCTCACTCCCATTATTGACTGTCAAGGATCACCAGGCATTTGAGAAAATGTTCTAAAAATGATATTTTTTTAAAAAGAGGAACTTAGAGAAAGATGTAAGGCAAGCAGCAGGAGAAAATTTAATTAAAAATATATAATTAAAATCTCCAAAGATATTCCTCCCAGAAATTAAAGAATACAATAACTAAAATGAAAATACAGGAGCTGGAATATAATATTGAGGGTCTCACAGAAAGTAGAACAAAAAAACAAAAAGGTAGAAAATCGGGAGTGAAATGTAAGAGAGAGGATTCAACCAGAAGACCACGTATCTGAATGAGAGTTCCAGAAAGAAAACAAAGGAAATGGAAGAGAAGAAATGATCACATTATAAATACAAGAAAATTCACAGAAAGAAATGACATGACTTTTTGAAGATTCAAAGAACCTGTAAGTGCCCAGTACAATGAACTGGAAATAAGGAAAGAATCCTAGAAGTTTCAAGCAACAAAAATTGAGGCAGATGAAAAGAACTGGGAATCAAAATTTTACCAAACATTGTTCCACCTGGAGGTGAAAAGCAAGAAAGAAATGCCTTAAAATAATGAAGAAAATTATTTCCAACCTAGAATTTATCTAATTTATTTATCATTTATCTAAGTAGTAAATAAGTATGCAGGTAGAAAACAATTTGTTAGACTTGTTTGAAAACAAAATATGAACACATACTAAAAAAATTTTTAATAATGAAGGTGGTTTCTTCTGGGGAGTGAAAAGGGGGTAGGACAACAAGGGACTGCTATTTGCTCATAAGCTATGTAATATTTTAAAATTAAATGCATTGAAAGTGATGTTAATTTTTAGAATAAAAATCTATCTTGTATTATAATACAGATCAATTCCTTCAGATTGTTTTGTAACATTATTTCCAACAATTTTTAACCTCTTGACAAACAGTTTTGGGTTTTTTTGTTTGTTTTATCGAAATATAGTTGGTTTACAACATTGTGTTAGTTTCAGATGTACAGTAAAGTGATTCAGTTATACGTAATACATATAAATGTATATATATTCTTTTTTTACATTCCATTCCATTATAGGTTGTTACAAGATATTGAGTATAGTTCCCTGTGTTACACAGTAGGTCCTTGTTGATTATCTATTTTATATATGATAGTGTCTATCTGTTAATCCCAAATTCTTAATTTGTCCCTCCCCCTACCCTTTTCCCTTTAGTAACCGTAAGTTTGTTTTCTATGTCTGTGAGTCTATTTCTGTTTTATAAATAAGTTCAAATAGTTTTAGTATTTATAATTTGTCATTTTGTCCTTCTTAACAACAATGTTCCCACATTTGATTTATTTTTTATTTATTTTTCAACATTCTGAGTAACATCATCAAGTAACTTCTTTGAGAAAGGTAACTGGGTTGCATACTCTTTGAGAACTTGCATACAAAAGAACACACATTTGTTTAACAAATATTTTTTACTTAGTGCCTGGAGTCTGCCAGGAATTTGTTTTTCTGTTCCCTTCACACCTGAAAGCCGATTATTTCTGAGAGTAAACCTGATTTGTTGTTCCTTTACAGAGAACCTGTTTTTGTCTTATTGTTAAGGGTTTTGTCTCTTTATACTTGGATGCCTAGTGAAATAGACATTTCACTAGTCTATGTGTAAGTATGGATTTCTTTTCTTGCAATTTTCTTAGAACTTGAAACCTCATTATCTTCACAACAAAAAAGTATAGTTAAAAATTACTGAATTCACACAATGAATGCCCTACATGGAATTTGTTAAAAGAATACTGTCATGATCCTCAGCTTCCCGCCTCTTCTCTCTCTAGTGGCACGAACATGGCAGATCCTCAACCCCAAATAAAAATCTCCTGGCCGATGTAGATTTCTCACCTACTCATGTCTGTAATTCAAGCTGTTTCTTTTTCTGAAGGACTTACAACTTCAGCAGACCCACTATACTTCATGGTGTACTCCAAGAAATGCTGTGTCAGAAGCAGTGGTCAGATTTGGTTGGTTTCTTTCTTTCTTTCTTAATCTCTCTCATTGACCATCACCTTGTCCAATGCCTACCACACAGTATGTTAATAATTTTTTTTTGGACTGGAGAATAAACCAACACACATTATTAAGCATTACTTTTGAAAGTAGCCCCCTGAAGTTTTACTATTTAACAGTGTCCGTTTCTGCTTTCTAGAATCTCTGCTTACTGTGAAGAAATCTCTGAAGAAATATCAACTAAGATTTTTTTCACGGTTCTTTAGGTGAATGGATAGTATATCATAGATTGGAATCTAATTTTTATGAGTTAGTTTTCATTCAAGAAGCCATCAGTATAAATCAAGAAACAGCATTGTAGTTAAGAGTTCCAACACTAAGATGAATACAAATTATAACTCTGCCACTCATTGTATGACATGGGACAAATTATTTAACTACTCCAGCCTCAATGTAATCATTTATAAATGGGGATAATAACATTATTTACCTCAAAGGGTTGTTGAGAGCAGGGCAGTGCTAGGGTGAAGCAAGTGAGTCATCTGGGGTGCAAAATCTAAGGAGTTACACTGGAATTAACTCCAATGGACCATACACCTAAATGTAAGAGCTAAAGCTATAAAATCCTTAGAAGAAAACATGAGAGTGAATTCACGACCTTTGGTTAGACAAAGACTTCTAAGATATGCACCCAAAACACAAATGACAAAAGAAAAAATAGATGAACTGGACTTCATCAAAACTAAAAACTTTTGTGCTTCAAAGGGCACTATCCAAAGAAATGAAAAGACACCTACAGAATGGAAGAAAATATTTGCAAATCATATATCTGACAAGGGACTTGTATCCAGAATACATAAAGAACTCTTACAACTCAATTATAAAAAGACAACCCAATTTAAAAATGGGCAGAGATTTAAATAAACATTTCTCCAAAAAAGATACACAAATGACCAATAAGTACATGAAAAAATGCTCAACATCATTTACCATTAGGGAAATTCAAGTTAAAACCCAGATGAGATAGGAATAAACACCAACTAGGGTGACTATAATCAAAAAGAAGGAAAATGACAAGTGTGGTACAGGCTTTGAAACCCTGCTAGTGGGAATGTAAAATAGTATAGCCACTTCAGAAAATAGTCTGGAAGTTCTTCAGTATGTTGAACAAAGAATTACCATTTGACCCATCAATCCCACTCCTAAGTACATATCCAAGAGAAATGAAAATGCATGTCCACATAGAAATGAAAATACATTCATATCAGCGTTATTCGTAAGAGTCAAAAAGTGGAAACAACCCATTCAACTGATGAATGGATAAATAAAATGTGGTATATACAAGCAATAGAATATAAAAAGTGCTGATAGATGCTACAACATGGATTTACCTTGAAAACATTATATTAGGAAAAGAAATCAGTCAGAAAAAGCCACATACTATATGATTCCATTTCTATAAAATTTCTGTAATAGGCAAGTCTACAGAGACAGAAAGTAGGTCAGCAGTTGCCTAGAGCTCAAGGAGCTTGAGGGGTGGTGGGGGGAGTGAGGAGCAACTGCTAATGCATATGGGATTTGGGGGCTGATGAAAATGTTCTAAAATTGGTTGTGATGGTCAGTCAACCCTGTCAATATACTGAAAAATGACTGAATTGTACACTTGAGTGAATTGTATAGTATGTGAGTTTTATCTCAACAAAGCTGTTTAATTTAAGGAGGCTCTCATTCTCAGGGTCGTGTAGGTGCAGAGTCACAGGGGGCACCTGCAAACCCTGACAGTCAGCACTCCCTTAAATTTTGTGTCCCAGCTGCCTTGTTAGCCTCACCCTAGTCTTGGCCTTGGTTGTATGAACTAATGAGACATTACATGAAAGGTCTTAACACTAGTATAGTATGTCAAGTGACAAAAATAATCCAATTTATTAACAAGATTGATGTCTTTCATTCAAGGGGGAAAAAATGTATTGGGGGTACAGTACCTCACAAGCAGTGGGGCACTGTTCCCCAGGGATTTGGGGCAAGAAAAAGTTTTATAGAATGTTAAAAGAGGCAATGCAGAAACAGGGCATGATTGGCTATGAGGTAGGGGGTTTCCTGATAAGGGGAGCAGGCCCTGTTTTCTAGGGTAAGGCGAGCTCTCTAAGCTGGCTTAGAGAGTTGTGACTGGTGTATGTTAGGTCTCCTTGACAGGTGTTTCCCGTAAGTACACACTGCCTTTGGTTTAGGTTTGTGATGTGGGCTGGGCCACAGAGGTGGCCTCCATTTTGAGGGTCCCAATATACAAATTAAGTTTATCAATACCAAGAGGAAGTATTTATTGTTGCAGGGGAGAAAAAATAATTTTATCTCTATCCTTCTAAGTTCTTGGCTGAGACACCTGTAATAAAACACAGATTATCAAGAGAAAGACATGTAGAAGTTTATTACAGGTATACCTCATGTACACATGGGAGATCCTGGGGAAAATGATGACTCCCTGAGGTGCCCTAAGCCACTGGCTTAAATACCATCTTCAGCTAAAGACAAAAGATGATGGAGCAGTTACCAGGAAGGACACACTAAACAAGAGTGAGGTTTAATTATACGGAATAAAGTTGGTGCCTTCTCCATTGATAAGATTCTCTTGTGATTTAGTGTTAACTTTCCCTTCCTAGTACAAAGAGGGAGACACCCTTACAAATGGATATTTCTTTTATAAATGTAAATTTCCCTCACAAAAGTGAACTTCTCTGTTTTCAGAGATTTCACTATGTTTCCTGTTTCTCAAAATAATAAACTCAAATTAATCCCTACGCCAAAAGGCATATTTGGGGGCAACATATTCTGCTGTTCTTTACTGTTATGATTGTTAAATATCAGGAACTTAGGCTCTGAGCATATAAAGACAACAATAATTGCTAAACTATATTAGGTACATGGATCAGGTCTCATTTCAAACACTTTCTGTGAAGTTTAGGTAATTTGCCCAAGTTTACACACTAGTAGGGGGCACAGCTTGCAGAAAAAGACAGGCAGCCCAGCTCCAGAACCTCTATACTAAATTGCCTCATTGATAAGTGTGTCAAGATGGACAAGATATTATTCCTTTTAATTGATAATCCAACATGAACCATAAAGATGTTCATCAAAACTATAATATGGTAAATAGAAAAAATTCCATTGGTGCACAGAGAAAAATAATTCCATCTGCGAATGTAGGCAAGACTTCGGAAAGGGTTAAATTCCCTACCCCAACACCACCGCCCCCAGGTTTTAAGAGGAAAAGGAGGATGCTGGATGGAGAAGGTGAAAGGGAACTTTCCAGGCAGAATGAAAATGAGCAAAGGCAAAGGGCTGGAACCAGCCAGGTGGTCCTGGGAACTGAAAGTTTTCTTGTGGGGCATCTGGAGTGGGAAGGGCCGAGCCTAGAGTCATCCTAAGGTGGAGCTGGGTGTGAAGGCTTCCTAGACCACACAGGAGGCTGCGCTTTTCCCGAAAGACAAGTGCGAGCCAGCAGAGGCCTGTAAGCAAGGGTGCAACAGAATCAGACAGGAGGTGGAGAGATCTTGCCAAAATAGAGTTGTTTTGACAACAAAAGTAGACAACAGGGAGTTATTAAAACCAAAGTTTACGTTCCTTAAGTTTCTTGTTCAGGACTGTTCACTGACTCTGAAGTTCCCTCACAGAGGCCCCTGGAAGAAGATCAAGTTTTCCCTTTGTATACTCATAACAACTGCTTTCATGATTTCTTTTATGTAGCTAACATAATATTGAATGTTTTTAAAATTTTAAAGTGTCATGGAAACTCAAGTTGAAGAGTTTATCATTTCATGTGTCACTTGGTTAAGTGTTCCATTTCTACTCCTCTCCCTTACCCCACATCTTAGTTTCAAGTATCTTTTAAATAAAACGAGTTCAGTGTCAACAACACTCCAGGATTTTATTAATCTTAAATCTTGCAGATGAAAGATGGTGGCTGAGTCAACAGGCTTCCTGGAGAGTGCCCTGGGGAAGGGGGGCACCCTGTGTATCTGTTCGGAATTTCTGACCCACACACTTGGCTTCATGTCAGGCAGGAAAGGAATAACTACTTCTGTCAAAGCCACTCACAGATGACAACTCAGTCTGCACGATGTGAAACACCATCTCCTAACAGCACCTGACCTTCTCCCACCAGTCTCCTACATTGTCAGCCATGGTGGCGTCTATTAGCTCTGACACTGTTCCCTCCCTCTGGGCAGCTGATGCAGAGGTTCAGTACAGAACTGGACTGTTTGCATCAAGTGTTGAAAGCAAATTTGAGCTACCTGTTCTCCTGCTGCTATGGCAGCTAGTATCACCCAGGCTGATGTTCTTTTTTGGTTTCACTGTTAAGCCCTCAAGCTCTCTACTTGAAACGTGTACCATGGTTTCCTCTTATAGTGTATCTGAGATACAGAAGGGGCTATGCAAGACACAGTGATTTTTTTCAACCTTATTCATAATAGCTCTTTTTTCACCACTGAAAGATTTAAAATATTCTTTGGAGCAGGGAATGTGATGCATTTTATGGATTCATAGGTCATTGGGTTTAAAGAATACCTGGCATTTCCTCTATAGCATCCCCTCTGTGACAAGTTTGGCTGGAGGTCAATAGTCCAGTCTTTGCTGCACCATCTCCAGTAATGAGTCACTCCCAAGGTGGCTATGCAATTTTTAGGATCTAATTATTAAAAACATATTCCTCACTCTCTTTGTTGTAATTAAATCTATCCTTCCATATACTGCCCTTAAAATTTCAAAAGACTTTATATTATCTCCCTCTTTCCATTTTACAGGTTAAACTAGGGTCTTGGTTGAATCTATACTCTTTGTGGGGTTGCTATTTTCTTATCGTTAAAGTACTGACACTTCACTCTCTGTAAAGTATCGAATTTCTTAGCTTAAAAAGAAATGAGATAATAATGATAATATCTACCATACTGCGTTATGAAGGTAATATAAAATAATAAAAATGAAGTTTATATAAAGAAAATATAGTGTTCTACAAGTGTCATATATATGGTTTTAGTATTATTAGAAATACAGATATCTCTATAGGATCCTAGTACAGACATCCTATCACTTAGAGTAAAATACTAACCAAATAGTTATCCAAAAGAAACTGAATTTAAGAACTCAGTCTTTAACATTAGAAAAGAAGTCAAGGAATGTTTCATGAGCCCCTACTCTGTGTCAAGCATTGTTCTAGGAATTAAGGATGTAGAAATAAGCAGAGCAGACAAAGGCATGGCCTTCTCTCAAGGAATTTATATTTTAATGTGGGCAGCCTGGCAATATATAATCTGATGTTGATGAATACTATGGGGAAAAATGAAGGAGGGTAAGTGTCTGTGGATAAGGAGATATATATTATTTTTTATAAATTAGAGACAGGCCTCATTGACATTCGAGGTGAAAGAAGAAGTAAATGAAAGAATTAGTCATGCAGGTAGCTGGGAATAGCATGTTCAGGAAGAGGAGGTAGCATGCATAAATGTCCTGATGTAGGCGGAAAAGGGCAGCAGCCAAAGTGGCTGAGAGCAGTAGGAGATCTAGAGCCATTGTAAGGACTCTGGATTCTATTCTAAGTGAATGAGAAACCATTGGAGGGTTTGAGCCGAGGAGTGATAGGACCTGACTTAGGTTTTCATTGAATCACCATCCTGTTCTATGATATATAGACAACAGAGATACCAGGTACAAAGTATTCCAATAAACCATACAAGAGATAGTGATAAATTGGACCAGGGTGGTATCATTGTATGAGCCAGACATGGTTTGATTTTGTATATACTTTGAAGGTAGAGCCATCAGGGTTTGCTGATGAATTGGATATGGAATATAAGAGAAATCAAGGAGCAAAGGATGCTCCAAGTTTTCGGGCCTGAGCAACAGGTTGACTGGAAATTGCAGAACACTTGGAAGCACAGAGGGGAGAAGAGAGGAGAGAAGAGAAGAAAAGGAGAAAGGAAAGGAGAGGAGAGGGGAGGGGAGGGAAGGAAGAAAACGTTGAAAAGGTAGGCCATGGTTAAATTGGGAAGGACCTTGTATCTCATGTTAAAGAACTTGGACTTTAGCCTGTGGGTGCTAGGCTTTAGGCATAGAAAATGATGTGACAAGCTTTGTATTTTGTAAAAACCACTCCCGAGGCACATGCAGGATGGAATAAAATGGGATGAAACTAGAAGTTGAGAGATGATTTAGAACAATATTGTAATAGTCCAGGCAAGACATAATGAGAGAACAGAGGGTGGGTGGCAGGCTCATCTTAGTGTCTGCTGGCCTAAAGGTGAGATTACCATAGACTCACTGAGGAAAGGAGATAAACGACCTTAAGAACGATTTTCACCAAGTAATGGTGAGTGGACTCCAGTATATTCTAATTTTCCCCTGATCAATTCATTTCTTGCCTAGACAGTTCTAGAGAAATGTTGATGAATTCAAACTCTTCTAACTCATCCAGCATTTCTCCAGGAAGTATTTATTGAGTACCTACCACTAACTAGGCCAATACATTGTCTAGAATTATGGTTTTAAAAAAGGGAAAAAATTTTAGTTGGGACTAGGAATCAAAATACCTGAGTGCTAGTCCTTGTTGCATTTCTGGCTAAATTACTTCACTATTTTTGACCCTGGTGTCCTCATCTCAAAATGAGGAAATTTGATTACATGACCCCTCCCTACCAAACACCTGAATTATCCAACACTCAACTGTGCAGAATAAAAAGTTTCATTGAAATATTTATTGGTTGCCATTCATATCCATTATATTCTCACATCCAGGTTTCTATTCAGTGAGCATTTTCAGGCATATGGTAGATGTCAAGATTGAACACACTTTGATTTGAACCTTTTGTTTAAGGGTGATGAAGTGGTAAATTGCTTTCATGTTGCAACTCAGTCAGAGATATTTTTTCTCTTACCATTTGCTGAACAAGGAAAATATAAACTAATCATGCAGCTAACCCTTAACATTTTGTCAGCAGTCTTGTATTAACAGGTAAAGTCACTGATGAGTATTTTGAAGCAGCAAGAATTCTTGGTATGTTTACAGTTCATGTGTACTGACAATACTACCTCATCTTTCCTGCTAAAGTCTAAGCAAAAAGTTCCTTTAACTTTTTTTTAATTGGATGTTGGACCGTTGCTCTTTTTTTTTTTTTTAATAGAATTTGCTTTTGGAGTAGTTTTAGGGTGACAGCAAAATTAAGCAGAAGATACAGAGATTTCCCGTATACCTCCTTTCAAATATACACAGAGCCTCCTAGACTATCAACATCCCACACCAGAGTGGTACATTTATTACTGTACAATCAATAAACCTACACTGACACATCATTATCACCCAAATTCCATAGTTTACATTAAGGTCACTATTGGTGTTATATTACATTCTGTAGATTTTGACAAATGTATAATGACATGTATCCACCATTATAGTATCATACAGAGTAGTTTCACTGTTAAAATTTTTCCAGAATGTAATATAGTTGGGATCATACAGTAGTTTTTCAGAGCAGAAGCTTTTTATTTTAATGAAATCCAGCTTACTGATTATTTCTTTCATGGACGGTGCCTTTGGTGTTATATCTAAAAAGTTATCACCATAGCCAAGGTCACCTGGATTTTCTACTATGTTGTCTTCTAGGAGTTCTATAGCTTTGCATGTTATATTTAGGTGTATGATCCATTTTTAGTTATTTTTGTGAAGGGTGTAAAGTTTGTGTCTAGATTTGTTTCTTTTTGTTGGTTTTTTTTGGTGGGGGGGGTTTGCCTGTGGATGTCCAAATTTTCCAGCATATTTGTTAAAAATACTATCTTTGCTCCATTGTATTGGCTTTCCTCCTTTGTCAAAGATCCATTGACTATATTTATGTGGGTCTATTTCTGGACTGTCTATTCTGCTTCATTGATCCATTTGTCTATTTTTTCCACCAGTTCCACACTATATTGATGACTGTAGCTTTATAGTAAATCTTGAAGTTGGGTAATGTCAGTCTTCCTGCTTTATTCTTCTCCTTCAATATTGTATTGACAATTCTGGATCTTTTGCCTCTCCATACAACCTTTAGAATAGTTTGTTGATATCCACAAAATAACTTCCTGGGATTTTGATTAGAACTACACTGAATCTGTAGATCAAGTTGGGAGAATTGACATCTTATCGATATTGAGTCTTTCTATCCATAAACATGAAATATATCTCCAGTTACCTCCAGTTCTTGGATTTCTTTCATTAGAGTTTTGTGGTTTTCCTCATATAGATCCTGTACATATTTTGTTACATTTATAGCTAAGCATTTCGTACTTTTGGATGCTAATGAAAATGATGTTGTGTTTTAAATTTCAAATTCCACTTTTTCATTGCTGGGATATAGGAAAGTTATTAACTTTCATATATTAATCTTGTATACTGCAACATTGCTTTAATGGCTTATTAATTTGAGGAGTTTTGTTGTTGATGATGATGATGATGATTCTTTTGGGTTTTCTATATAGGCAATCATGTCATCTGTGAACAAAGAGCTTTATTTCTTTCTACCCAATCAGTATTCTTTTTTCTTTTCTTACTTGTTTATTGCATTAGCTAGAACTTCCAATACAATGTCAAAAATGAGTGGTGAGAGGGACCATCCTTGCCTTGTTCGTGATCTTAGCAGGAAAGCTTCTAGTTTCTTACCACTAAATATTTTGTTAGCTGTAGGTGTTTTGTAGATATTTTTTAATCAAGTTAAAGAGGTTCCCCTTTATTCTTAGTTTTCTGAGAGTTTTTATCATAAATGAGTGTTGGATTTTGTCAAATGCTCTTTCTGCATCTATTTATATAATCATGTGATTTTTCTTCTTTAGCCTGTTAACATTATGGATTACATTAATTGATTTTTGAATGTTGGACCAGCCTTGCATACCTGGAATAAATATCACTTGGTCATGACGTACAATTCTTTTTATACATTGTTGCATTTGATTTGCTAATATTTTGTTGAGGACTTTTGCATCTACGTTTATGAGAGATATTGGTCTGTAGTTTTCTTATAATGTCTTTGTATGGTTTTGGTATTAGGATAATGATAGCCTCAAAGAATGAGTTAGGAAGTATTCTCTACTATCTTCTGAAAGAGAATTTGGAGTATTGGTGCAATTTCTTCCTTAAGCCTTTTGTAGAACTCACTAGTGAACCCATCTGGGCATGGTTTTCTGTTTTGGAAGGTTATTAATATTTAATTCAATTTCTTTCATATATATAGCCTGTCTTAGTCTGTGCAGGCTGCTACAACAAAAATACTATAGACTAGGTGGCTAATAAAGAATAGAAATTTATTTCTCACAGCTTTGGAGGCTGAGAAGTCCAAGATCAAGGTGCCAGCAGATTCAGCATCATGCAAGGATCAACTTCCTGGTTCATAGACAGTCATTTTCTCCCCGTAATCTTAACCTCACATGGCAGAAGGGGCAAGGGAGCTCACTGAGGTCTCTTTATAAGGGGGCTAATCCCATTCATGAGGACTCTTTCCTCAGGACCTAATCTCTTCCCCAGGGCCCACCTCCTACCATTACATTGGGGGTTAAGACTTCAACATATGAATTTAGGGGAGGGATACATAAATATTCAGTCTATAGCATAAGCATATTCAGATAGTCTATTTCTTCTTGTGTGACTTTGACAGATTGTGTCTTTCAAGGAATAGGTCTGTTGTACTTAGTTATCAAATTTGTGAGCAAATAATTGTTAATAATATTTTTATTACCCTTTAAATGTCGATGGGATCTATAGTGATGTCCCTTCTTTAATTTCTGATACTAACAATTTGTGTCTTCTCTCTTTTTTTCTTAGCCTGGCTAGAGGCTTATTGATTTCATTGATCTTTTCAAAGAATCACTTTTGCTTAAAATTGTTGATTTTTTCTATTGATTTCCTCTTTTCAATTTCATTGATCTATGCTCTGATTTTTATTACACTTTTCTTCTGGTTACTTTGAATTTAATTTGCTCTTCTTTCTCTAGTTTCCTAAAATGGAAGCTCAGGGAATTGATTTCAGATCTATCTTTTATAATATATGCATTCATTACTATAAATTTCCATCTAAGCCCTACTTTCACTGAATCCCACAAAATTCAGGAATTTTCCTTTTCATTTTCACTTATTTCAAAGTATTTTTAATTTCTTGTGAGATGTATTCTTTACCTATGTGTTATTTAGAAGTGTGTTGTATGATCTCCAAGTATTCAGGGATTTTCCAGATATCTTTCCATTATTGGTTTAATTTTATTTTGGTCTGAGAGTGAACAATGAACGATTTATATTCTTTTATATTCATTATGGTGTGTTTCATGGCCCAGAATGTGAACTATCTTGGTGAACGTTCCATATTAACTTGAGAAGAATGTATATTCTGCTTTATTGGATGAAGTAATTGATTATGTCACTTATATCCAATCAATGGATGATGCTCTTGTATTGAATTATGTCCTTACTGATTTTTTGCCAGCTGGATCAGTCCATTTCTGACAGATGAGCGTTGAAGTCTCTGATTCTAATAGTGGATTTATCTATTCTCGTTTCATCAATAGTTGCCTCCCATTTGTGATGCTCTGTTGTTAGGTGCATAAACATTCAGAACTATGATGTATTCTTGTAGAATTGACCCTTTTAGTATTATGTAATGCCCATCTTTACCACTGGTAACTTTCCTTACTCCAAAGTCTGCTCTGTCTGAAATTAACATACCTACTCCAGATTTCTTTTGATAAGTATTATCATGATATATCTTTCTCCATCCATTTACTTTTACTCTATGTGCCTTTAAAGCCATATAGATTTAAAGTGGATTTCTTTTAGACAATGTATATCTGGGTTCTTTGATCCACTCTGACAATCTGTCTTTTAATTGGTGCATTTAGACTAATGACATCCAAAATGATTATTGATACAGTTGGACTAATATCTACCATTATATTTGTTAGTTTTTTCTCTTCATTGCCCTTGTTTCTTGTTCCTATTTTTATCTTCCACTCTTTTTCTGCCTTTTGTAGTTTTAATTGAGCATGTCATATGAGTCTATTTTCTCTCCTTTCTTAGCATGTCAGTCATACTTCTTCTTTTACTTTTTCTAGTGGTTGCCTTAGAGTTTGCAATATACATTTACAACTACTTCAAGTCCACTTTCAAATAACACTGTACTCCTTCATTTGTAGTGCAAGTATCTTATAAAAATAATCCTAATTTCTCTCTCTTGTCCCTTGTATCATTGCTGACATTTATTACACTTATACATAAATATACCAAACTATGTATACATATACATGTGTACATACTTATTGAACACATTGTTGCTATTATTTTTTTGAACAAACTATTATCTGTTAGATTAATTAAGAATAAAAATAAATAAAAGTTTTTATTTTACCTTCAATTATTCCTTCTCCAATGCTCTTCTTTTCTTTATGTAGGTCAGAGTTTCTGACCTATATCATTTTGCTACTCTCTAAAGAATTTCTTTTAACATTTCTTGTAGATAAATCAATGGAACAGAATAGAGATCCCAGAATTAAACTGATGCACCTATGATCAATTAACCTATGACCCAGGAGGCAAGAATATATAATGGAGAAAAGAGTCTCTTCAACAAGTGGTGCTGGGAAAACTGGACAGCTACATGCAAAACAATGAGATTAGAACATTCCCTCACACCATATTCAAAAATAAATTCAAAATGGTTAAAAGACCTAAATATAAGACCTGAAACCATAAAACTAGAAGAGAACGTAGGCAGAACACTCTTTGACATAAATCGTAGCAATGTTTTATTGGCTCAGTCTCCTAAGGCAAAAGAAATAAAAGCAAAATTAAGCAAATGGGACCTAATTAAAGTTAATATGTTTTGCACAGCAAAGGAAACCATCAAAATGAAAAGACAACCTATGGAATGGGAAAAAATATTTGCAAATGATGTGACTGACAGGGGTTAATATCCCAAATATATAAGCAGCTCATACAACTCAATACCCAAGAAAACAAACAACCCAATCAGAACATGGGCAGAAGACCTGAATAGACATTTCTCCAAGGAAGACACACAGATGGCTCACAGGCACATGAAAAGATGCTCAACATCACTAATTATTAGAGAAATGCAAATCAAAATCACAATAAGATACCACCTCAGACCTGTCAGAATGGCTATCATCAAAAGTCTACAAATAACAAATGTTGGAGAGGATGTGGAGAAAAGGGAACCCTCATACACTGTTGGTGGGAATGTAAATTGGTGCAGCCACTATGGAAAACAGTGTGGAGTTACCTTAAAAAGGTAAATATAAAGCTCACCGTATTATCCAGCAATTCCACTCCTGGGTATATATCTGGAAAAAATGAAAACACTAGTTAGAAAAGATACATGCACCTCAGTGTACATAGCAGCACTATTCACAATAGCCAAAACATAGAAGCAACCCAAGTGCCCATCAACAAATGATTGGATTAAGAAGATGTGATTATATATAATATTACTCAGCCATATAAAAGAATGAAATTCTGCCATTTGCAGCAATGTGGATGGACCAAGAGAATACTATGCTAAGTGAAAAGTACTTACTGTATAACATCACTTATATTTGGAATCTAAAAATAATACAAGTGAATGTATATGCAAAACAGAAACAGATATAAGAAATAAACTTGTGGTTACCAAAGGGGAGAGGGTAAGGGAGAGGGAAAAATAAAGGGTATAGGATTAACAGATACAAACTATTACATATAAAATAGATAAGCAGCAAGTATATACGGTATAGCACAGGGAATTATATCCATTCATCTTATAATAACCTATAATGAAGTATAATCTGCAAGAATGCAGAATCACTGTGCCATACACATGAAACTAACAGAATATTGTAAATCAACTATACTTCAATTTAAAAAAAAATTTCTTGTAAGGAGGCCTGATGGCAATAAATTCCTTCAGTTTTTGTTTGTCTGAAAAAGTATTTTGCAAAGGATAATTTTGCAGGGTACAAAATTCTAGGTTAGTGATTTTTTTTCTCTCAACACTTTAAATATTTCACTCCACCTTCTTGCTTGCATGGTTTTCTGAGAAGTCGTATGTAATTTTTATCTTTGCTTCTCCGTAAGTAAGCTGTTTTTCCTCTGGTTTCTTTCAAGCTTTTTTTTCTTTAACTGTTACTGTTTGACTATGATATGCCTAGATATATACATACATTTATCTTGCTTGATGTTCTCTAATATGTGGTTTAGTGTCTGATATTAATTTGGGGAAATTCTCAGTCATTGTTTCTTCAAATATGTCTTCATTTCCTTTCTCTCTTTCTTCTCCTTTTGGTATTCCCATTATGCCCATGTTTTATCTTTTGTAGTTGTCCCACAGGTTTTGGATATTCTATTCCATTTTTTTTCTGTCTTTTTTCTCTTGCCTTTTCTGTTTTAGAGGTTTCCTTTTATATAATCTCAATCTCAGAGTTTCTTTCCTCAGTCCATTAAGGGCATTCTTCATTTCTGTTATATTTTTTATTGATTTCTAGCATTTCTGTTTGATTTTTCCTTAGGATTTCCATCTTTCTGCTTACATTGCCTATCTGTTCTTGCATGCTGTCTACTTTATACATTAGTGTCCTCAGCACATTAATCATAGTCATTTTGAATTCCTGATCTGATAATTCCAACATCCTTGCCAAATCTGTGTCTGATTCTGATGCTTGTTCTGTCACTTCAAGCTCTGTTTTTTGCTTTTTAGTATGCCTTAAATTTTTTCTTGGCAGCCAGACATGATGTACTGGATAAAAAGGACTGTGGTAAATGAGCCTTTAGTAACGTGATGGTGAGGTGTAGGGGTAAGGCAAGCACTCAGGAATCCTATGAGTAGGTCTCAGTCCATTAGTGATCCTTTGCCTCTGGACTGGGACTTCACAAGTGCTTCTCCCTTTCCCCTGCCTTAGGTGAGACAGAATGGCTAGAGTGAACTAGAGTTGGATATTTCCCTTCTTGCATATGTCAAAAGCTAGAGGGGCTGTAGTTTGGTGTTTCCTATCTCGCATGTGGAATGCTATAGGAGTTGGGTTTTCCCTTCCCCCAGTCAGTTAGGCTTTGATAAATCTCCAGTAGTTTAGTCTCTGGTAAAATAGTTTTTCTTGAGGGCAAGCCTTGTATGAACAGACTATTCTGGCATATTTCAAAATGGTTCCTTTTCCCCTTTCCCTGCCAGAAGCATGAGGGATTTTTTTTCCTATGTTCACTGTGAGAACCTGGTCCAGCTTCTGGTGGTAAAACTCACAAAAGTGTGGGGATCCCCTGTGGCTGGGTCTCCCAGGAGTTTTTAACTCTCAGGCTCTTCCACTTTGAGCTCTCCAGGAATTCTTCAATTACAGTTCAGCTTTTCTTACCCTGGTACTGACTCCCATGGAGGTTTCTGCTTATGGATTTCTGCTCCAGTAAGTTGTGATCCTCTGTATTCTCTTGTCTTTCTCTCTAATTTGGGGAGTGATGGCTTGTCTTGTGACCTCACTTTTTTGACAGATCTGAGAAGAGTTGTTGACTTTCGGCTTGTTCAGGTTTTTACTTGTCAGGATGGAGTGATGACTTCCAAGCAACTTACATGCTAGACTGGAATCCAGAAGTCCTAAGTTTTTTCTTTTATTTTCTTTAGTAAAATTTAAAAGGCTCATTCCCAAATAAGTCATCATATTTTTTAAATGACATTCCAACAAGCCCCTTACTCTAAAACTTCTCAAGTTTTTTTTTTTTTTTTTTTGGCTGCACTGGGTCTTCGTTGCTACACGTGGGCTTTCTCTAGTTGTGGCAAGCGGGGGCTACTCTTCATTGCAGTGCACAGGCTTCTCATTGCAGTGGCTTCTCATTGTGGAGCATGGGCTCTAGGCGTGCGGGCTTCAGTAGTTGCAGCACGCAGGCTCAGTGGTTGTGGGACAGAGGCTCAGTAGTTGCAGCACACGGGCCCTAGAGCACACAGGCTTCAGTAGTTGTGGCACGCAGGCTCTAAAGTGCAGGCTAAGTATTTGTGGCGCATGGGCTTAGTTACTCCACAGCATGCGGGATCTTCCTGGACCAGGGATTGAACCCTTGTCCCCTGCATTGACAGGCAGATTCTTAACCACTGCACCCAGGGAAGTCCCAAACTTCTCATGTATTGATACCTACAGTGCACAGGAATAGGACCAATGACATGAAAGAGTGGAATAGAATTCTCTTGACTAGGTTGTGGTCTTGATTCTAACTCTAATTTAGTGTATAATCCCAGACAAGTCAATGCACACTTCCACATTTGGGGTCTCGTTCACCTTTAACTCAACAGTATAACAAATATTTACTAAGCATTCACTCTATGTTAAGCACTAGACTAGGCAAACAAGGTAGACATAATCCCTGCCCTTGGAGTTTTAAGTATAGTCAAGAAGGCAAACAATAACCAAGAAATGGCAATTCAATAAGCATTCAAGTAGGAGTATAGTATAAGGTGCTTCAGGAGCACATGGCAAGGGGATCTAGCCTATAGTCAGGTTTCCTTGAAGGATTAACCAGGTAATCTATAAGATTCCCTGTAAAGAAAAAAATGCAATGGGAATTCCCTGGCATTTCAGTGGTTAGGACTCTGTGCTTTAATCGCCGTGGGCCCAGGTTGGATCCCTGGTCAGGGAGCCAAGATCCTGCAAGCCGCATGGCCAAAAAAAAGAAAAAGAAAGAAAAGTGCCTTAAAGTATACAAGATTTTTCTGACTTTAATCTAGTAGAATGGACCAGATCAACTGATTTTCCACAAGGGTGCCAAGACTTGTGGAACACAGGAAAGAATAGTGTTTTCATCAAACATCATTGGATACAATGGATACAAACAACTGGATAGCCTGCATGCAAGAGAATGAAGTTGAACTCTTTCCTCACACTATACACAAAAATTAACTAAAAGTTGATTATAGATGTGTATGTAAGAGCTTAAAATATAAAACATAAGAGTCAATATTCATGACCTTGAGTCAGGCAAGGACTTCTTAAATACTGCACCAAAAGCACAGCAACAAAAATAAATATATAAATTATAAGACTTTTAAATAAACTGAAATTTTTATGCTGCAAAAATACTTCAAAAAAGTGAAATGGCAACCCACAAAATGGAAAAAATATATTTGCAAATCACATACCTGGTAAGGGACTTGTATCCAGAATATATAAAGAACTCTTACAAATGAATAATAAAAAGACAAATAACCTACTTTCTTAAGTGAGCAAAAGATCTGAATGCACATTTTTCTAAAAAGGATACAGAAATGATCAATAATAACATGAAAAGATGCTTAAAATCGTTCACCATTATGGAAATGCAAAACAAAACCATAATGAGATATCACTTCACACACACTAGAAGGACCACAATAAAAAAGACAGCCAATAACATATGTTGGCTAGGATGTGGAGGAATTAGAACACTCATACAGTGCTGGTGATAATGTAAAATTGTGCAGCTATTTTGGAAAATAGTCTGGCAGTTCCTCAAAATGTTAAATGTAGATGTACCATGCCTAAGATAAATGAAAACATATGCCCACATAAAAACTTGTACATAAGTGTTCATAGCAACATTATTCATAGTAGCCCACAGAACAACCCAAATATCCCTTTAACTGCTGAAAGGGTAAATAAATGTGGTATATTCACCAATGGAATATTATTTGGCAATAAAAAAGGGAATGAAATATTGTTACATGCTATGACATGAGTGAACTTTAAAAACGTTGAATAAAAGAAGTCAGTTACAAGAGACCACATATTGTATGATCCCATTTATATAAAATGTTCAGAACAGGTAAATCTATGGAGACAGAAAGTAGACTAGTAGTTCCCTGGGACTGGGCAGGGGACAGGAATGGGAAATAACGGCTAATGGGTACAGAGGGGTTTTTTTGAGGTGATGGAAGTATTCTCAAATTGATTATGATGTTGTTTGCACAACTCAGCAAATATACTTAAAAGGCATTGAGTGGTACACTCCAAGTGAGTATATTGTATAGCATGTGCATAATGTCTCTATAAACCTCTTTTCTAAAAGACAGAAAGATATTTTACATCACAACACAGCCTCTCTCTCTCTCTCGCTCTTTATTTCTCTCTCTTTCTCTGACTCATACAAACAATATAAAAATCTTTATAAAGCAATATTTTTCTTTTATATCTCTCTATTATTTTCTATTCTTTTATTCTATCTTACAAAAAAATTATCTTGACCTGTGTTCTGGTTATCTTCTGCTGCATAACAAAATACATCAAAACTTAGGGCTTAAAAATAACATTATCTCAAGGGGTTCTATAGGTTGAATGGGCTCCACTGAGTGGTTCCTACTGGGTGGGGGGTTTATACAATTGCAGTCAGTCAACCGACTGTAGGCTAGAGCTACAGACTTCTGACGTTCAGCTGTGCTGGACTCACTCATATGGCTGGCAGTAATGCTGGCTGTTAGCTGGAAGCTCAGCTCTGATTGTCGAGTAAGCAGCTACACGTGTCTTCTTCATGTAGTATGGTTTCTCATGGGTCAGCACCTGGGTTCTTAGAGAGAGTACCCCAAGAATGAGCATTCCAAGAGACCTGAGTGGAAACTGCAAAGTTGCTTATGACCTAGCCTCCCAAGTCCCAGAATGGCTCTTCTGATGTCCTCTATTAGTCAACCCAGATCCAAAGGGAGGAGATGCAGACTCTTTTTCTTAGTGATAGTAGAGTCAGAGAATTTGTGACCATATTTAATCAGTCACAATCCATTAGATTGATTTTACCACTCTCTAATGGTTCACAACCTGTAGTTTGAAAAAATATTGCTCTAATCTAATGAGGTAATATCCCTTCCAGTACTAACATTTCTTGAACCTACGAATTCATTAGATCTCATGTCAGGTTATAGAGGCTACTAATTTCTTCCACTTGAAAATAGGCAGGGGGGAAAGCAAGAGCACTAAGCAAAAGGTATGGCAAGGTCTGATGTCTCCGGTCAGGTTTCTGCCTAGAAGGACCTAAATTTCAGTTTATTTAAAAGTCTAATAATTTATATATTTATTTTTGTTGCTGTGCTTTTGGTGCAGTATTTAAGAAGTCCTTGCCTGACTCAAGGTCATGAATATTGACTCTTATGTTTTATATTTTAAGCTCTTACATACACATCTATAATCAACTTTTAGTTAATTTTTGTGTATAGTGTGAGGAAAGAGTTCAGAAGGGTCTATTCTCCAGCCTCCCATTGCTCCTATTTGAGTCCAGGTAAATTTAGTGTAAATATCAATAATTTACTAACAGGCCACACCCACTGTGATGGGCATGTGTGAAAGTTAGCAGTGACCAACCTTGGCAGTACTGCAGGTGTGGTAGAATTGAGTTTACAGATCAATGCAGCTATGAGATTAGGAGATTTACAGAGAGAGGCCCACACTTTTTAATATTGTCCCTGGACTTAGATGGCTGTGGAAATGACATTCTTAGTAAAATGTGCTTATTGAAAAGAAGCATTTCTTACACTCCCTGTGCCATCGTATCAATGTGTATATTATCTTAATTTTCAGAGTAGTCTTTTTCTATTAAAATCTGAGTACTTTCTATGAACAGATGTTTCCTATTCCCTTGGCTTATCAATGCAAGACTAAATAGAAGGCAACAGGGTCATTAGGGAAAATAAAAGAGTAGGCACGAACAGTGTGAATTTATGAACCAAATGGAATTTTGCCGAGCCAAAATCTCTGGGGAAAGAAAGGAGAAAAATGTTCTCTGTCTGTGATTTTATTCTATTGGGTGTTATAAACTGTTCCTAAATGGACAGTCAGACTCCTAAATGACCATGTAATTCCCCATGTCTGCATGGCACGAAGAAGAAGAGTATAAATATGCAAAAGCTGTTCTATTTCATGGTTGCATGGATACCAAGCAGATGCGTGGATGAACATGAAGCTGTTCTTTACAAGCAGAGAGGACCTCTGTCAATCCAGGCTGCATCCATCTGCCTATACAATTACAGCCCTGCTTTACCCAAGAGAGACAGAGTGGAAGAGAGAGATTGAGAGAATGTATTACTAAGAGAGAAAGCTGTTTGGGTTTTAGAATCTAATTAATATTAAAATAATAAAATAGCTCTCAATTATATAAAAGTTGGGATATAAACTCCTGTGGATGCACCTTGGAGACTGAAGATCTTTGGATAAGGTATTTAAGTGGACTGTTTAATAATCCCAACACTACTTACTAGCAAGCTATTTAAGCTCTCAAAGACTCCATTTTCTTATCTATAACACAAGGGATGACATTGATAGGACCACTTAGGGTTTTTGTGAGGGTTAACTGAAACAATGTTTGCAAAGCTTTTTGCACCAAATCTGGCACATAATAAATATTCAATAATTATAAAAATAATATGAGTAACTTTATTATGATTGTTGTCTTCACAACTACCTGCTCTTCCTGGGAAAGAATTCCCATCCCTTTTTACTCCTTCTTTCCCCTCCAGTTTTTTACAAGCATTGTGTGCTCTTCATTGCTCTTTGCTTTTTAATCATTAAAAATGCATATTTCTTCCATGAAATCTCACTGTTGCCTGGTAGACTCAAAAAGAAAACTCAGATGGCAAAGGAGACAGAAGGCTGCCTTCTCACTCTTCTCTCCTCCAATCTATTAGAAATGGTGTGGCCTCAAAAGTCCTTTGGCCATTTCCTTTTTTTGAATAGTTTTATTTCCGATATTTAAATAATTAAGACTTGGTGATATCTAATTATGTGGTATTACATGCTTTCAGAATTTAAGATAACTTAGAGCTCAAATGACTCATTCCTCCTCCATCTCCCTCTCATCCATCACCTGTTCCCAGTCCAGCCCCCCAGCTTCCATGCAGAATTCCCTTCTGCAGAACTTCTGACAGATGGTGTCCAGCGTTTGTCTGAATGACTCTTTGCCTTGTGAGCCAGGCCAGCCTTCTTCAGACAGTTGTAATAGTTACACATTTCTTTTTTAAGCTGACCCCAAATCTGACTCCTACCCAATGGTCTTCTTTCTGACATCTGGAGTATGAGAGAATAAATGCTAGCCTTTCAAATATTTGAAAACCTTAATTCTGTCTTCTGTTAATTCACCTCAAGCAATACCATGCTCTGATCCTTCCTTTTACATAGTGAAATAATTCTCCAGCATTTTCCTGTCCTATCTCCCTTCTCCTAAATGCCATTTAACTTTTGCTACATGTTATTTAAACATGGCACCTAAGGTTTCAGGCAGCATTCTATTATGGCTCAACCAGAGAATAGCAGTGTGGGGCTACATTTTCCTGAGGAAACACTGTACTTATCTTCACTCAAACCCAAAGGGCTTTCAGAGTTGAGGCAGCTACTTCATTTGTTTGTATACATTAGTATACAGGCCTCCAGGTTCTCAAATATGACCTGCTTCAGGTCAGGTGAACCTCACTTATCCTGAATTTAAGTATGTCTGTTCGCAGAGATGTCCATCTAAGCTTTCACTGAACAATTAACAATTTTTATGTAACTAAGTCTTCATCATTTCTTGCTTGGAGGCTTACAACACCCTCCTAACCATTTTCCCTTCTTTCATTTGTTGATCCTCTCCTAACTCATGCTCTACAATTCTGTCAAAGTTATCTCTTTTTAAAGTATAAGTCTTATTATGGCATTGTATCAGTTAAATTCTCCTTTTACTCCCCATGGCCTGAACCCATGAATGTTCTATGGATGGACTCCAGGATAAAGTCTGTGACCATCTTGAAGATACATGTGCAGAATGTTGTGTGGGAAGAAAACCCCATAGCTTTCAACAGGTTAAGTCTAAGAACTTATAAAATAAAATCCAAATAATTTATGGCTGGAACAACTGAGGGGGAGTTGGAACCTTTTTAAAAAAAAAAATCAGGGGAAGTGGATTCCAGGAAAAGCATTGATTAAAAATCTTTACACTGATTCTTTCTGACAGTTAGGCCCTAAATCTGCTAAGCCTGGTCATTTTTATCAGCTTCTCCTCTTATCATGGTCCAGAACCTCACTACCTTTCCAGTATCATCCTCTTCTCCTTCACAGTGGACCCTTGTTACACCCACATTGATCTTAAAAACGCCTATCCCTTCAAGATTCTACCAGAGGTCACCTCCTCTATGAGTCAGAGCATTGATTGTAGATAGTTGATGGCATGTGACCTTAGGACCCAGAAAGACTTCAGTTTCTTGCTCTATCTACCACTTCCTAGCTTTGGAGACATACAAACATTTTTTGACCTCTTAAATCTTTAATTTCCTCATTTTAAAAATGGAGACTATGTAATCCCTCATGAGGTGGTCATAAGGATTAAATGACATAACATGTGTACAACGGATAACTGTCAGGCTTTCTGGTTACCCAGACTGTTTGGAATATTCTTGCTACATATGGAAAGCATCTAGGCTTATGAGTCCTGTCTACTCAAGGCAAAAACCCAGAACTCTCCAGCTTTGTTACAGCTAAGAGGATGGCATGTGACCTGGGCTCCACCAACCACAAGTACTCACCAACCCAAGGCCCCAATCCCAAAGAGAGAGGCCTTGCGTGACAATCATTGTTCTGAGTGTGCTGGGTGCAGAGACATGGAACTTCAGGATCTGGGTAGTAGCAAGTTTGAGTCCTGATGCAGCAGGACCAACCATGGTGATGTGATTGCTCTACTTCTCACTGGAGCCCGTAGCACATCAAGGTTTCATATATTGTTCCCACGAACTGTCTCGAGCCTGGTTCTCCAGGCTAACAACTATACATCTTTCAAATAAAACTCCTTTTCTGAGTAATCAGCCAGAGTTGGTCTCTGTTGCTTGCAACAGTGACTCCTGACTCATATTCCTGACTCAAAGTAAAGCACTTAGAATGGTGCTTACCATAAAGTAAGTGGACATAAAGCTTCTTCCGTGATGTTGCCCCGAGGCCAGTCATTCTTCAATATTACTGCCACATCTGCAGTGGATGTATGTCACTGTGGAACTGTGATTATTTGCACTCATGCTTGTTCTTCCCTGAACTAAGTGTCTCTGAAGGCAGAAACCCTGTATTATTCACTTTACATGCTCAGGGCCCAGCAGAGGTCCCAGAGAGTCATGAGTGTTCAATAAATATTTGTAACTGAGTGCACTGCTCAACCAACAGTGACTCTCCCTAACTGTATTTCACCCAGCCTGCAGTCCATTATTTTTGTAATAAAATACCATGAGAAATTTTGTCAATCATTGAATTGAAATAAGATGGTAGAAACACAGCATTTCCACTAACTTACATATCAAAAAAACAAAATGAAGTGTGTTTGGCAAGACATACTTTAAACACACACACATTTTTTTTCTCAACATAAAAACCATATGCCTATCTTGCTAAAAGCTTGAGAAACTCAGAAAAGCATAAAGATAAAACTAAAGTTAGTCATAATCTTACTATCCAGATATCAAAGCTATTTTCATTTTCATGAAAACATTTGTAATTCATTTATTATTTCTTTTCTTTTTTCCAGATATATTTCACATAGCTGAGATTATAAAATATATTACAACTTTGCATTCTATACTTTAAAATTTTTCTCATACCTCCAAATATTCTTTGCAAATATCATAAGATACCATTGTATAGATAATAGTAACTTGTTTAATGGAGTGAGTTTCAAACTGTGCTCTCAAAGTCATAGGGTTCTTCCAAAGTGTCTCTGAAAATCCACTGCAAAGAGCCAAAAAGAGGTGGGATAGGTAGACACCATCCCCAGAACAGATCTGCTATTATGTGTCTTGATTACTGAGGTTCTAAGTAAGATTTTGTTTGATTAAAAAAACTTCCGTTAGATTTTCTCAAAAGTCTAAAAATCATTAATTTAACATTCCTGCATTACTTGACATTTAGGCTATTTTTAGGGTTTTGATAATACAAATAATGCTGGAGTCAATTTATTTTACTTAAAGTTTTATCTACATTTTTGAGAATTTCCTTAACATAGAGTCCTACAATTAAGATTAATGGAGCAAAGTATGGAAATCTTAAGGTTCATAGTATATATTTACAATTTGCTTTTCACACAGTTATATGATTCAGGTTCCTGCCAACAGTGAACCAACACCAAATTCTTTCTAGCACTATTATAGTATTTTTCAATCTTTTGCTATGAAAAGATTTTAATCATTGCTATGAAAAAACCTTTAATCATTTTAATTAGCATTTATTTGATTGCTAATCAACGAATATTTTTTCTTTTTTTTAAATTTTTTTAAACATCTTTAACTTGAATATTTTTATAACTTTATTCCTCATTTGTATTTCATCTTCTGTGAATGCATTTCTTCTACATGACCTTTCACAACTCATCTGTTGAGTCTCAGAGTTTTCTTATTTATTTGATTTGATTTTATGTAGAAAGTCAGAATAACCCTTTGTCTCAAAGTTGTGCCAAATATGTTTCCCATTTACACAGGTGCCTTTAGTAAATAAACTTTATTAAGGTACAATTTTCATACAACAAAATGCACTGACTTTGAGGGCATAATTTGATGAGTTTTGAAAAATATACAAAACAGTATAATCAATAAAGATAAAATATTTACATCACCCCAAAAGTTCTCTCTGCTGCAAAATCCCCCTTCATCCCCATATTCAGGAAAAATTTTTACCTGCTTTCTGTCATTATTGACTCTATGGAATTATACAACATGTGCTTTTCTGTGTCTGGCTTCTGATACTCAGCATAATATTTTTGATATTCATCCATGTTGTTGCATGTTTTGATATTGCATCCATGTTGCATGTTGTGTTTATCACTCATGTTTTCATTGCTGAGTAGTATCACATTGTGCAAATATACCAAAATATATCCATTTGCCTGTTTGATGATATTTTTAATTTTAGTCATTCTAATATGTATAGTGGCATCAGATTACAGTTTTAGTTCACACTTCCCTGATGACTAATAATGTTGAATTCCTTTTCATGTGCATAATCACCATTTGTATGCTTTCTTTTATGAAGTATCTGTCCAAATCTTTTGCCTGTTTTTATTGATTATTTTTCCTTACTAGGATGTAAGTCTTCTTTATGCATTCTGTATACAAGTCCTTTATCAGCTATATTGCAAATATTTTCTTCCTATCTGTGGCTTGACTTTTTGTTTTCTTAAAGTTGTCTTTCAAATAACAGAAGTTTTTCATTTTTGTAAACTCTAATTTTCTATTTTTTCTTTTTATGGTTTATGCATATTGTGTCCTCTATAAGAAACCTACAACTACTCCAAGGTGTGAAGAATTTCTCTCATGTTTTTGGGGGGAATTCCTATAGTATTAGTTTTCATATTTAACTCTATGATTCGTTTTGAGTTAATTTATGGTGAATGGAAAGAGATAAGAGTCAGGGTTCATTTTTTATGAAGATAAACAATTGTTCCAGCAAGATTTTTTATAAGGCTATATTTTGCTTATGGAATTACCATGACACTTTTACAGAAAATCAAATAACCGTATATGGATGGGTGTATTTCTGAGCTCACTATTCTGTCCATTGACCTATATGTTAATACTTAGACAAAACCACACTGCCTTGATTACTGCAGCTTCAGTTAAGTTGGAAGTCTTCCAACTTTGCTATTCTTTGTTAAAAATTTTTAAATGCTTGGGCCCTCTGCATTTCCATATAAATATGGGAATCAATTTGTCCATTTCTACCAAAAAAACGTCAACTGCAATTTTTATTGGAATTGAATTGTATGTAAGGATTAATTTGTGGAGAATTTATATTTCAACAATACTGAAGCTTCCAATCCATAAACATGGCATCTCTCTATACTGACCTCATAAAAATGAACTATGAACTATCTCTACCAATTTTTCATCTGAAAGAATTCACATAAGATTGGTACTTTTCATTCCATAAATATTTGGTAGACTTGACCACTGAAACCACATTGACTGGACATTTTTTTGTGGGAAGATTTTTAAGTATAAATTCAATTTTTAAAGTAGATATAAAAGCTATTAAGGTTTTATCTTCTTCTTGAGTCCTTTTTGTTAATTTGTGTCTTTCAAGGAGTTGTCCATTTTACCTA
This sequence comes from Balaenoptera physalus, assembly GCF_965194825.1. NCBI lineage: Eukaryota > Metazoa > Chordata > Mammalia > Artiodactyla > Balaenopteridae > Balaenoptera > Balaenoptera physalus. Next base: position 21,853,828 of record NC_138889.1, read on the forward strand.
AGTTGACGAATTTATTGTCATAAATTTATTCATAATATTGTCTTACTATTATTTTAATATCTTTAGAATCCATAGTGATATCTCCCCTTTTGTTTCTTATATTGATAATTTGTGACTTTCTCCTTTTTTGCTTTTGTTTTTTTTGGCCGCACCACGTGGCATGCAGGATCCTAGTTCCCCGACCAGGGATCCAACTCAGGCCCACCACGCAGTGAAAACGCGAAGTCCTAACCACTGGACTACCAGGAAAGTCCCTCCTCTTTTAATTTTAACCAGAAAAACTACAGATTTATCAATTTTATTGATTTTTCTCTATTGCCTATCTTTATTGTCTCTGGTAATATTTCTTTTTCTGGAGTCTACTTTGTCTGATATTAATATAGCCACTCCTAGTTTCTTTTTATTAGTTTTTTGCATGGTGTATTTTTTTTCAATTCTTTTACTTGTATAGTATCCTTATCTTCATATTTAAAATATGCTTCTTGTGGAAAGCATAAATTTGGGTCTTCCTTTTTGTACAATCCGACATTCTCTGTCCTTTCATTGGCATGTCTTTATGAAGTCCAGTGTGGATCAAATTTTCTCCAAATAGAGTAGAACAAGGTATATTTATGAAGTCAAGAATATGGCTTGTTCTGGATTAACAATGTTTATCCAAAATGATGCATATTTTTATTTTCTTTTTTCACTGAAATATAGTTGATTTATAATATTGTGTTAGTTTCAGGTGTACAGCAAAGTGATTTAGTTATATTTTTTCAGATTATTTTCCATTATAGGTTATTACAAGATATTGAATATAGTTCCCTATGCTATACAGTACATCATTTGTTGCTTATCTTTTTTATGTATAATAACTTGTATCTGCTATTCCACACTCCTAATTTACCCCTCCCTCACTCCTTTCCCCTTTGGTAACCATAAGTTTGTATTCTATGTCTGTGACTCTATTTCTATTTTGTACATAGATTCATTTGTATTATTTTTTAGATTGCACATATAAGTGATATAATATTTGTCTTCCTCTGTCTGACTTACTTCACTTAGTATGATACTCTCTAGGTCCATCCATGTTGCTGCAAATGATACTATTTCATTCTTTTTTATGGCTGAGTAATATTCCCTTGTGTGTGTGTGTGTGTGTGTGTGTGTGTGTGTGTGTGTGTGTGTGTGTGTGTATACCACATCTTCTTTATCCATTCATCTGCCGATGGACATTTAGGTTGTTTCCATGTCTTGGCTATTGTAAATAGTGCTGCTATGAATATTGGGGTGCATGTATCTTTTCGAATTAGAGTTTTCATCTTTTCCAAATATATACCCAGGAGTGGGATTGCTGGATCATACGGTAGCTCTATTTTTAGTTTTTTAAGGAACCTCCATACTGTTTTCCATAGTGGTTTCACCAATTTACATTCCCACCAACAGTGTAGGAGGGCTCCCTTTTCTCCACACCCTCCCCAGCACTTATTATTTGTAAACTTTTTGATGATGGTCATTCTGACTGGTGTGAGGTGATACTTCCTTGTGGTTTTGATTTGCATTTCTCTAATAATTAGTGATGTTTACGGATGCATATTTTTTAATTGGCACATTGCATATAAGTATTTACATAATTGCATTTCAATAAGTTTAGTATCTGCTAAAACATACATCACAAATTGTACATTCCATGAAATTACCAACCAGTTTTTTCCAACCCCAAAATTCATAGATTGTATACTACAACAAGTCTTTGTTCAGTGATTACAATAGCATTATTTTAAAATCAATAATCACACTTATAATTGTCTTTTCTATGAATTCTTCTGGTGTTTAGAAGCTTGGGTAAATGATCTTCTATTCCAGCTTACAAACTTTGCCAGTATCATTTATGGAATAAACCATTTTTTCCACATTAATTTTCCATGACATCTTATTTATACATTAAAGTTTATTTCTGAGTTCTTTATGACATGGCAATGATATTTGTGTACAGTTTTGTTTTGATATCATATTATTTCAATTATTATCGCTTTGTAATATCTTTTGATATCAAAAAAGAGAAGACTTTCTCATTAGTCTTTTTTTTAAACAAAATTGAATTTGGATATTTTTATCTTACTACTCCTCCAGAAGAAGCTTGAATTTCTATTTTTTTTCTGCATAGAAAAAAAAGTGTTATTGAGATTTTTATTAAAATAGCATTAAAATACTAAATAAGTTGCAAGAATTGATATCTCTTATATGTTGTGTTCCCATCAAGTGACATGGCATGTCTTTACAAATATTCAAGTCATCTTTCATCTTTTATATCATTTATTAATGTTTTGTGTTTTACTCTTCTAGGTTCCAATTCATTTTTTATAAGCTTACACATATGTAGATTTTATTTTGTTGCTATTGAAAAGGGCATTGTTTCCATTATAGTTTCCAGCCGTTCCTTTCTGGCATGTAGAAAGGCTATTGGTTTTTATATATTTATTTTATATCATAAATATTTATAAATATTGTTCATTTTAAAACTTCTTTATGAATCTAAGTTTACTCATTCAATATCTATTGATCACCCCTCTGTGCCAGACACTGTGGGTTCTCACTCACACACTAATTCCTTCTCATTACTACATTTTTTTCCTGCACATTTGTAAACCATATGTTTTTTAAAATGAGCTCTAAAATTTTCTACACAGTCAGGCACCAATTTTTTATTATGGCTCCTAACCTAGGTTCTCTCTCTCTCAGTTCTAACCTGCCTTTCTGAGATTATCCCATGACATTTTCTCTCACACATCCTCTGTTCCACTTTCTCAGAGAGGTGTTGTAATTCTTTCATAACTTGATTATGCATTTTGCATGCCTGTGATGCTCTTTCCTATTTGATTACTGGGGAATTCCTATTTATTATTTAAAGAGTAATGCAAATGTCACTTCTTATCTTCAGCTATCCCTGACCACATGCTCAGGCAGAATTAATTTCTCATTTGTATTACCATAGCTGTATGTACATACCTCTATTATAATACAGGTCACATCATGTTACATTTATTTTTTCATGCCTCTGTCTCCTCTAAGAGGCTATGGCTTCCTTCTTCCTTATCTTTGTATGCTCAGTAGTCAATATATTTTTACAGAATAAATAAATTGGATAATTAATCAATTACTTTATTATTTTTGTGATTTAAATAAAAATTAGTGATTTTTGTTTCTGGAGCTTACCATTCTTTCCTAATAAGAATTGTGGCATTCTTCCATTTACATTCATTTGAGGCTACTGACATTCTCTATGATTTCTAAAAGATTATCACTCATAGTTCTGAGATCACATCTAAAGTCTTTTCACTGGTATATAAAGTAGTGTGTCTGGAGCTAGCCCAGAAAGGAACCCACACACTTATGGTGACCTAATCTATGACAAAAGAGGCACGACTGTACAATGGAGAAAACATAGTCTCTTCGGTAAGTGGTGCTGAGAAAAATGGACAGCTACATGTAAAAGAATGAAATTAGAACACTCCCTAACACCATACACAAAAATAAACTCAAAATGGATTAAAGACCTGAATGTAAGGCCGGACTCTATAAAACTCTTAGAGCAGAACGTAGGCAGAACACTCTTTGACATAAATCTCAGCAAGATTTTTTTCTGACCCACCTCCTAGAGTAATGAAAATAAAAACAAAAATAAACAAATGGGACCTAATGAAACTTAAAAGCTTTTGCATAGCAAAGGAGACCATAAACAAGACAAAAAGACAACCCTCAGAACGGGAGAAAATATTTGCAAATGAAGAAACTGACAAAGGATTAATCTTTAAATTATTTTAGAGTTCTAAGGGTCTACTAATCACCTGTCCCCATCTTTGACTTAAGTTTCTTGTTTATGATGTTGAACTTTCCCTTTTTTAATAGGAATACCATCTTACTTGCAAAACGGAAAATAAAGTAAGAGTTCAAATATATTAATTCAAGTATTTATTCAGCTGATATTTATTCAGGTATAGCTCAAAAGAATTATAGTCTGGTTGAGTCAATAGATAGAAACACCACAGTAAAGGCAGACTGTGACAACAGCTAAGCCAGAGGTGTGGACGTGGTGCCATAGGAGAACAGAGAGTTTTCCAGCTGTGAAAACTGAGAAAGATTTCTTGGAGGAGACAGATTAAGCTTATGTTTGTAGGACGGGGAAAGATAGGAAGAAGAACACTCCAGGCAAAACAGCATAGCCTTTCTGAATTGCAAGTTAAAGCTATAAAAGAAATCTTTTAACAAGGATTTTTGTTGATTAATTAGATAGTAGACCAATAACATTTCAGAAAAAAAAAATCACCTTTATCCACCTGTTTGTCCATCATAAAATTCATCCTTGATACACCCCTTTCCTTTATCCTCAGTCTACACTCAATCATCTAGGCCTGTTCATTTAAACGACTGAACATCTCTCAAATCTGCCCATTTTTCACAATGCCCATGGCCACCACCCAAAGCCACTTCTTTCTCCTGAACACTGACACGGCCACCTTCCCAACCACCCCACAGCCACTCTTGCTTCCTCCAAACCACTCCTGTACTGTAACCAGAGTTGTCTTTTATAACATGCAAACCGTGTTGTGCCTTGACTCTGGATACGTCAGTGGCTCCCCATTGCCCTTGACAGAAAGTTTCTATTCCAATGGTTACAAAGCCCTTCACCATCCAGCCCCTATCTATCGTCAATGGGCCACCCACAGTGGGCCATTGTTTTTTCTTCTTTATATGCCTCTGTTTTGTTTTTGGTTTTGGTAAATTAACATAATTTTTTAAAATAAGCTACTTGCTTGGGAGTCAGTGAGTAGTAGCGGGAAGATCCCAAGATTTAGAGTCAAAACGTAGGTTTATGTCAAAATGCTGTCACTTAAAATGTGTGTGACCTTGGATAAGGTATTTAGCCTTTTTGACCTCGTTTTTTCCTCATCTGTAAAAAAGGGATAAAAACAATCCCTCATTAACCATAGAGTTGTGAAGATTAAATGAGATAATGTATGTGAAAAAAACATTTTGTAAACTATAACACATGATGTAAATGTTAGTAATAATATCACCTAATATGGAACATCTACCATTAGGTAAATAAATAAACACTGCTTGGCCATTAAAGAGTCAGCATGAGCTAATACCTGGAAAAAGCTCAAGTTCTCATACAGAAAATAACTTTATAAATAAATTACATTTAATATACAGTTTAAAAGGGGATTGGCAGTTCAAGACAATGGAAAAATTGAATCAAACTACTAAACATTTAAGGAGGGACTAGCATGCAAGTTTGATCCTTTACTTCTAAAGAACCTGATATTATATTTTCTTTCTTAATATTTTCTATTTTCTGACTTATTTGGAATATAGCACAATGTTACTGATACTTTAGAAATATTTCTAAATATTTTAATACTATTGTCAGTGTTTTTAGCAGATGGTTATTTTCCTTTAAATGAGCTATTTCAAAATATTTTCTGCATTCCTACGATTTAATTGTATTCATGACCAGTTGTTTTCTAAAGGACTATATCCCCAATTTAATAATGAAATCCAGTGAGGAAAAACGGGGTTTATTTAATGGAAATTAATTTTATGGCTTAAAAAGAAGACAGAAATGCAGTTACTTCATTAAACAAGAGACAAGTGTACTTGAAAACATTTTCTCCCATGTGACATGAATACCAAGCAGGTTGAATTGATGAAGCAGCATTTACCTAACTGTGCTACTTTCCTCTTTTATTTTCTCTCTGCCTTCAGTTCAGGTAACAGTGGGAAGCTGGAACTTGACTGTTTTCATACACATTCCCCTTGCACAGCAGGCATTTTTCAACCACAGTGAAGGAGTTCCTCTACTGCCACCTAGTGCATTTTATAAAGGGATTCATGGTTTAGTCAGACGAGCTAGTTTATATTTAGTTCAAAGTGTGGGTGGAGGGAAATGAAGGGCAGGGAGGGCAGAAAGCTAAAACTTTTTGAGACAGTTTCTAAAATGTATTACATTAATTAGTAAGAGGTGCTGAATCACAGAAACATATTATGGGCTTATGAGCTAGATATTTCAGGGAAAGTTGCAGGAAATCAGGGAATCAGGTATGGGGGACAGAGCTCAACTAGATTAAGTTTGTGAAAGAAGATTGTCATAATGGTGAAGAGCTCAGCTGAAAGCAAAGGGGAGGGGATTTGAATGGCAGTTACACATCTGCAGCGTCTCTTTCTCTGGAGACACTATGATATATTCCATTTAGGACCTTCCCATTCTCCAGCAAAATTCTTGCATTTGCCAACAAGTAAGGCCCGTTTCCAAGGCCCCTCTCTTTTTTCCAGTCCTCCATTTCCTGTCTCACCACCTACTCTAAGAGCCCCTCTTGGACAAGTCTTGTGCACTCAAGGCTCATTCCTTGCTAGCAGTTAGTGTCCCAACAATCTCTACTAAAAATGTTTTAAAAGATTACCTATCAACCCTCACCACCGGGATCTTTTGCCTTTTTATAGGAGACACTTGGATACTCTATAAAGACCCAACGGGGTTGTAGGTTCAAAAGATTGGTGAGGGAGATTGGGGTTGACAACCTTTCATTTCTTAAATTTTTCCACATAAGCACATAAAACATGCTGTCATTCACAACGTTGCTCAGTTAAGAAACCTGAGAGTCACCTTTGACATTTTCTTCTCCCTCATGCTTCCACCGCTCATCCAACACGAAATACCAAACGTGCGCACACACACACACACACACGCATATCCAACTAACCTCTAAATATTGTGGATTCCAGCTTCTAAAAGTCTTTCAAATCCATCCACTTTTCTCTATTCCCACTTACATCACACTAGTATAAGTTACATTCATCATTCACCCAACTTATCTCCCCACATCCAGTGTTCATCTGACAGCTAGAATAAACTTTTTTTTACATTAAATTCAGTCATGATACAATCCTGCTTCATATTCTTGAATGATTTTCTTTTGGTTTTAAAATAAATTCCAGACATTTTAATGTGACCTAAAAGTCCCTGCATGATCTGGCCTCTGCCCAGCTCCCCAAATTGATCTATTGCCAGTCTCTTCCTTCTATTCCTGTATCAATGACATCAATCTTCTCTCATTTTCTCGAAAGGACCAAGCTTCTTATCACCTCAGGGCTTTTGAACATGCTGTTCCCTGTACCTATTCTTCATTTTCCTGGCATGCAGTACTTCTTTATTATTGCACTAATTACAAATCACTTGTATAATTCATTATTTAATATCTATCTCTAAGCCCAAACTTTAAATTCTATGAAATCAGTACGAAGTCTATCTTATTTACTTTTTTAACCAGGCCAAAATAGGCAATTAATAAAAATCTGTTGAATAAATTAATGAATTAATTATTGCCTCCTATGATTTTTCGTTATTTTAAATATGCTTCCTGCTTGACAGCAAGTTCCTCAAAGATAATCAAATTTTTAATGAGACCTTATGTTGGATATGGTTGCAGAGATGACACAGACATGATCTTGCAACCCAGTAGAGATAGAACATGGCAACAAAGTATCATACAACATGTAAAATGTCATAATGTGCAAAATGAACACATTTCCTTGGAAACACAGAGGAGGAAGGGCTTAAGTCAGTTTGGCTGAATCTGGGTAGATGTGTCAGAGAAGAGGAAATTCAAGTTGAAGTATTGAAGGACAAATAAGAGTTCATAAGTAGCAAATAGAGGAAGGGTGATCAATGGAATGAGGTCAGAGAAGTGAGAAAGAATGCAATGGTTTTAATGTAAGAAAAGAATGGGTTGTTACCTATTTCTCCACCAGAACCTCCATCACAGTTATTAAATGCATACAGTAGACATTTAATTAACACTTGTGATTTGACTTTTGAAGAATGGTGAGAAATGTGGAAATAGCAATAAATATGGTATCTTGGTAAAGTCAGAATAAGAGACTAAATAAAATGAGCTTTCTTCCATTTTTAATATCAACAACATTGAAACAATTATATTTGATACTACTTCAAAAAATCTCTGATAAGAATGCCATTTCTGGGACTCTCACATGTTTGGTCAAATCAGCTTGCCTTTGAAACCTCTCTGAAAAAGGATTCTGAGTTTCAGGTGAAGGTTTACATGTGAAATTAAACCTAAATTTTCCCTCATAGAACAATATTCTCTAGGAATATCTTCAAGTCCAGAGGAATTTTTCCCCCAGAATTTCCTGTATTTCTGGCCTGAGAGAATGAGAGGGTGACATTCTTTTAGTTCCATGCTAACACTTTTAAACAAATCCTTAATCACTCTCCTTTGAAAGTCAAGAGGTGTTTACAACACCTTCTACTGATCCTTGGCATGCTTTTATCCAAGAATAATAAACATCAGCTTTCTCTGCTTTTAACTATGTTTTCCTGAATCAAAACATAAAATATAGATGTAATCAATTAATTGTACCTTAAGAAATCTTGCCCCATCCTAAATCTCTTCTGTTGCTTAGAATTAAGTTTCAGGAAGCCAATCCTTCACTGCTTCCTCAATTTTTGAAGAATTGAAAATGTTATCAAAAGTATATATATATCAAATATATTTCAAGAAGAAGAGAAATGTTTAATACTACATGTGAATTCTCAATTGTCTAAATGAGATATAAGGAAAATTACTGAATTGTTGCTTATGAAAAAAAATGGAAGAAGGAAGCATGTTTACAGAAAAGTTCTCTCTCAGGAGCAAATTATAGAAGTTTGATGCTTTGCTTATATAATGATTTTAAGTAATCAGAAAATAATAGGAAGCCTTAATTTTGGGCATCTTAGATAAATAACTTTTACTGTTTTCGTATTAAAACTCACTATACTTTTCTATCCAATGTTTCCTATTAATATAAGTACAATTTATTATGGAAAGCATAGTATATTCTGTACTGAGAACTAGATTATCACATTAATGTTTTGTTTATGTCTATGTTTGAGAAGTATATTTCTGTGCCTTAGAACCCTAGGGTAAGGACTTCCCTGGTGGCGCAGTGGGTAGGACTCCGAGCTCCCAATGCAGGAGGCCCGGGTTCAATCCCTGGTTGGGGAACTGGAGCTCGCAACCAAATAAATAAATAAATAAAATGTTTTAACAAAAAAACCCTAGGGTAGTATTCATCATTCCTGCCCTGATACTGAAGAGCATGCCCTTTCAACAGAAATGTGTCTTTTACATCATTGAATGGATCTCAAAGGAAAAGTTCGGGAAGGCTGGAGTCTCTAGGACTGAGGGAACGACTTAGCACAGAGATTGTCTTGAGTGTCACAGTCAGGGATTCTAGGTCCAGCTCCACCCCATCTGGCTATGGGACTTGAAGCAAGTCCCTGGAAAAATGGAGGCTAGACCTGGAAGGAGAGGATGGCTCCAAGGCTCCTGCTAGCCTCAAACTACCAGGTGATGCTTCCAGCATTTAGACTGAAAAATACTTACATATTCAAGATTTACAACTCAGCTGAAACCACTGACTAAAGTGAAGGAACACTTTAATGATTTAAGAAGCTATTAAGTTGCCATAAAAAAGTAACTTTGTTTCTTCCAAACCTCCAGATAATTATGGAGATTTTTCTGCTGAGTCTTATTTTAAAAAGGCATTATGCACATCAAGACTGACATAGCCATAAGGAATTGTAGAAGTTTTAATATCTGTTGATATGGATAAGAAACTAAAATTTCCATATTTAAAACTGTCAGATGAGTTTTAAATGGATAACATTAAATTACTGTCACAAATGTTCAATATTTTATCATCTATATACAATTGTTTCTTGGTAGAGGAAAACTGCAATTTAATTTCTTAGGCTAAATGGCCGTTTTTCCACTTTGTCCTCAAGCTTGCTACTAAGCATGTCCCCAATGCAAGGGGATTAAATTAAATTATTTCATGTGCGTGTGTGAGAGAGAGAGAGAGAGAGAAGCAAAAAGGTAAGAAGATATTTCTGAATGGTATATTTTTAAAATAAAATTTTTTTCTAAAAAACTATACAAGGTTTTTTAATGACACATATAAAGAGGGTATTTGGAATGAGAAGCCCATTCCAAAACAAACTTTTGTTCAAAGACTTTTCAAAATCTTTTGTTCAAAGACAGTTGCATTTTTGGTGTATTTACAGTGTAACAGTTGGGAGTGCAAATATCAGGATTGATTTTAGTTTTTTCATCCAACACTATGAGAAAAAAAATGAGAATTACAAAATCCTGCCTTAGCCTCTAAGGGCGAAAGAAAGAAGACAACTGGGACATTATGATGAAATGAAAGTTACAACCTTTTCAATTTCTGTTCAGAATGCAGTATTCTGTGAAAGGGATGCAGGACTTGGGGGAGGGGGACCATAGAGGTCATGTGTAAAACAAACCAGCTGCTACTTACCCTTTCTCTCTTACATTTTTTGTTATCATTTTTTTTCCCAACAGATCTAAGTACATATTAAGTCTAAATATTTCTTGATTGAGGGCTTGCTAAAAGTAATAAATTGCCAAGTTTAATCAGCAATAACTAGTTTATCTAAATAGGTTCTAAATTGTACCCAGCTAGAGAGAAAAGTAGAGGTGGGTGGTAATTCTTGCAAGAGAGGCACAGGTAGGAAGGAAGAAAAGGAGGGAGGGAGGGAATGAGGGAGGAAGAAGGAAAAATATCTTTATCTAGTTTGGGAAAAATAAACCAAGGCAGCTTCTGCATTCTTAGGTTCAAAAAGGAGACAGGTAATAAGGGAAATAAGTGTTTATTAAATATCTATCATGTGCCAGATACTCTGCTAAATTGTTGGGATTTTTAAATTTAATCTGTAGCTATTTCTATCTTCTTCCTGATATAAGGGTACCTAAAAAATAAATATCAGAGAATAAAAAGAAAATAATTCTTTAAGTTAATCACAGAGCAGACAAAAGTCTTACCACTCAGTGTGACTTAGACCTCAAAGTCATGTACAATTTCCCAGAGATTTTTGACACCAAAGTAAACTTTAGATGAGTGATAAAACATTAATTAATTAGTTAATTAATTAAGCTGTGAAGTTAAATAATACTAAGTACAGCATATACATTTTTCTTAAGGCATTTAATTCTTAAAAAGCTGACATTTGCTAGTAACTTTCAATGTCTAATTATATTAATAGTGTTTTGAAAAATACAAAAAGTGGAAAAGAGTTTACCTTTTCTTTAATCAACCTACTAATTTGACAGTCTTCCATCACCTAGTGGTAGGATATATGAATTGCAAGGGAAACAACAAAGGAAAAGTTTGTTACAGAGACATTAAAATGTTGATAATGCTTACTTATCTCTGCATGGTAGGATATTAGGTAATTTAAGTTTATTTTATTTTGTTCACTGTGTTTTATACTAATTATATATTGCTTGGGTAAATAAAGAAGAAAAACATAAGAATTAAAAGAAAATGGTATAGAGAACCAATGGAAAGAGAACAATGGCATCCAGTCTTATTCCTTCAGTGGCATAGGGTTTTAACAAAAGGCCTGAAAGAAACTGCAGAAATATCCGTGAAATAAAAAAAGGAGGGAAGGTTGAGTTCAGGAGAACAGGAAAGAAAAAAACACAGAAAGATAAACCCAAATGTTTCAAAACCTATTCTGTTACACTAACAAACGGGCAGGAGCAAATATGTCTCCATGCATTGATGGGCATGGAGGAGAAAGAAAGGAGCGACTGGACTATTTAAACCACTTCTTCTCATGAAAAATGAGAAATGAGGTTTGGTTTCCACTGGCCTAAGTGCACCAAATGTATCAGTGTTTTTGTTTCAGGGTATTTTAACTCCCTAACTTTGATAGTTCTTTTCACACCTTTATGTACAATAATTTCATTGATGGCATCATACTGGTCTCAGTTCCTGCTCGTATAGCTAGCCCCTTTTTATCACTTGGCTTTTTCACACACCATTTCATCTGGAACAATCTATTCTTCCATCTTCTCCAGTGTTTCCCCATGGCTAGCTCTCTGTGGATCTCCAGGTCTCTACTAATATATCACCTTCTCTGAGCTTTTGCTGATTACCCTAGTCCCCCATCTAAAGGAGCTGTAGTCACACCACTAAATGCCCTCCACTGCCCCCCAACTTTGGTCCTCTATCTCAGTTCCTGCATCATTGCCTTCAGAGATGTTTGTAAAATTTGTAATGATTGTATTTATCTCTTTGTTCATCTGTTTTCTGTCTCCCGCATTAGAGTATGAAGTGTATGAGGGCAAGAACATATCTGTCATTACAGTTGTGTTTCCAGTAGACATACGGTTGACACTCAACAAATATGTGGGAAATAAATGAATGGTCTTGTGGCAACCTAGTGCAGCACACAGAGCAGAATTATTATCCTCATTTCATAGGTAAGAAAATCTCAGAGGTACTCCAATGACTTGTCCTAAATCATACCATCAGGACTATAATAGGTCTCTTTATTCAAGTCCAAGATTTGAGTCAGGCTGCCTTATATTCGGTGACATTTATTAGGCACTTTACAGAATCACTATGCCTCCATTTTTCCATCTGTAAAATAGGGAATATAATAGTAACCTATCTCACTATTGTTATGGGTACTAAATAAATCAGTATATAAAACACTTACAACAGCACCTGACACAGCAATCACAATGTGTATTAGCTATTGTCGTTATTGCACTGTTTTCTTCAGCTCAGAACTGTGTCAAAGTTTTTTGGGGGGCATTGCCCCCTTTTTTAAAGCATAAGTGTCTTTTAAAGTATAAATTCTTTAATGGTATTTAAAACTTTAAAATAAAAAATTGTGCTAAAGTGTACTTTAAAGCAATGGTAATTTTAAAATGTACTTTATCAAACTATTATACAATAAAGAGGTGGGTAGCCACCTCTTTTCCACACCTTCCTCATTCCTGCGTCACCACCTGAAAACACCACTCTCCTTAAGGAAACAAGGAGCCTTTACCAGATGGAGTGAATTCCAAACTGTCAGAGCCACGCCCCACCCCCAATAACATGATAACCTATATAAATTATCCAGTTAAGGATAAATAGCAAAAGAAAGAAACTTTTGAAGATGGTAAACGGTATCTGGGCAAAGGAACCATTGTGAAAAAGGACTTCCAGAGCTGGTAGAGAGTTTAGGCGCCTCAGTCAAATGCCAAAAGTCGTGACTCAGCTGCCTCCCCAAGACCCCAGAACAATCCAGAGACCAGGATTCTAAGACTTGAGCTGAGCTGGGCTGAGCTGGGCTGGATTGGGCTAAGCTTACTGCCCTAACCAATGTTTACTTCTTCCTGATGCTTGTAATTTAACGGCGTTCAATTTCACATTTAGAACAGGGCTTCGAATGTATTTCCATTGGAAATGGGAATCTACTGACTTATATTCACAGAAAAACGTAAGAGTGTGACACTAGATCACAGATCTTGATCCAGGCAATAGCACTGAATTCTTAATGTGTATGTGATGGGCTGCGCTCAGAGGAACTGGGAGGTTTCACAGTCGTGGGGATAAAGAAGTGCTGAAGGGGGCCTCAAAGGCAAACAGGCATCTTACGGTTCTGAGTCTGGTTAACTGTTTGCCAGTCATAACCCAGGTTCCCCTCTAGGTGCCTGTGGAGTCTGGCTTGTTTTATAAACCTTGAAAATGCATTTATGAACGTCAGATGTTGCTAGTGGCCGAATTAAGGCTCTATTTTCTTTCACCTTAATTTCTGAGTTAGTGCAAGATGCCCCTTTGCTTCACTCAGCAGCGCAGGCTCCGACCACTAGAGGGAGCCGCTCCATCAGCTATGTGATAAATTGACTTCAGGCCCTACATTCCCGTGGCTGTGACTATGCCAGTTCCCTCAGAAGCATAAATTGATCATTGATCTGATCATCTCTACTTCGTGACCTTCAAAATGTATTCTCCCAGCCCCAGAGTTGTAAGGGTGGAAACACTCCTGTTGAGCAGAAGGAGTTCTCGGAGACCCGGTTTCCTTTCGGCGGAAATGTCTTAACTCCCCCAGGCAACTGAGAATCTTCCCCTACTTAGGGTGAGGGGTAAACTGAGAGCGTCCTCCCAGGGAATTCCAACTGTAAACAGCCGAAAGCATGATCCCCCTTCTCTCTCCCTATTCATAAACCCTATTTATGAATCTTAAATAAAATCAATTTATGAATCATTTTCTTGTTTCAAATGCATGTCTTATTCATTTAACAAAATGAATTATCTTCTATTGGCCAGGAACTGTTCTAGGTACCAGAAAGTGTGTATGGGGCACAGGTACTAAATATAAGATCATTTTTGCTTTATTTTTAATACATATACTTTTAAAATTCCCTATTTTGAGATAATTGTGGATTCATATTTAGTTATAAGAAATAATACAAAGATACCATAGACCCTTTATCCATTTTCCTCTAATGGTAATATCTTAGAAAACTAAAGTACAATATCACAACCAAGATATTGACATTAATACAGCTAAGATACGGTATTTCCATCACCACTAGGAGCCCTCATGCTGTCCTTTTAGAGCCACACCCACCTCCCCTGACACCTCCTATACCCCCACCCCTTAACCCCTGGTAACCACTAATCTGTTCTCCATTTTTATAATTTTGTCATCTTGAAATTGTTGTATAAATGGAAGCATACAGTATGCAACTTTTTGAAATTGGCTTTTTTCACTCAGCATAATTCTCCGGAGACCAAGCTGTTCATAGTTCATTACTTTTTATTGCTGAGTAATAGTTCATGATATGGATATACCATAGTTTGTTTATTCGTCCATTGAAGGGCCTCTGGAATGTTTCTAGTATTTGTGCATTACAAATAAAGCTGCCATGAACATTTGTGTATAGGATTTTGTGTGAACATAAATTTTTATTTCTCTGGAATAAATGTCCAGGAGTGCAGTTGCTGAGTTGTGTGGTAGTTGCTTGTTTAGTTTCTTAAGAAGCTGCCAACTGTTTTCCAGAGACGCTGTACCATTTTTATTCTCACTAGCAGTGTATGAGTGATTCAGTTTCTCTACATCCTTGCCAGTTTTTGGTATTGTCACAATATTTTTTTTTTAATTTTAGCCATTCTGATAGGTACATAGTGATATCTCATTGTAGATTTATATTACATTTACCTGATGACTAACTAATGGTGTTGAACATCTTTTCTTATGCTTATTTGCCATCTGTATATCTTCTTTAATGAGATATCTCTTTGTGTCTTTTGCCCATTTCCTAATTGGATGGTTTGGTTAATTTGCCATTAAGTTTTGAGAGTTCATTTGGTTTTTTTATATATTCTAAGTACTAGTACTTTGTCAGATACGTGGTTTGCAGATATCTTCTCTCAGTTTGTAGCTTGTCATTTCATCCTCTTAACAGGGTGTTTCCCAGGGCAAAAGTGCTTAATTTTAATGGTGTATAATAATTTATCAAATTTTTATAGATCTTGATTTTATTGTCAAGTCTAAGAATTCTTTGCCCAGCTCTAGATCCTGAAGATTTTCTCCTGTTTTTGTTGTTGTTTTACAGGAAGCTTATAGTTTTACATTTTATCTTTAAGTCCATAATCCATTTTGAATTAATTTTTATGTAAGATGTGAGGTTTAGGTTGAGAACCACTGGGGTTTTTTTGCCTATGAACGTTCAATTGTTTCAGCATCATTTGTTGAAAGGCAATCTTTCTTCCATTGAATTGCTTTTGCACCTTTGTCAAAATCAGTTGGGCATATTTGTGTAAGTCTATTTATAGGTTCTCTAATCTGTTCAACAGATCTCTGTGTCTATCTCTCCACTGTAGCTAAATAATGTCTTGAAATCAGGTAGACTGATTCCTCCCATTTTGTTCTACTTTTTCAAAATTGTTTAACTATTTTACTTCTTTTCCATATAAATTTTAGAATAATCATGTCTTTACAAAAAAAAATCTTGCTAGGATTTTGGTAAGAATTTCATCAAAGTTGTATATCAATTTGGGAAGAATTACCATCTTTACTATGTTGTCTTCAGACTCATGAATGTAACATGTCTCTCCATTTACTTCGATCATCTTTGACTTTTTTCATCGGCATTTTGTAGTTTTCAGCATATACTTCCTAAATATGTTTTGTTAGATTTATACCTAAGTATTTCATTGTGTTTCAACGTATTCACAATCATTGAGCAATTGTAAATAGTATTTTCTTTTTAATTTTGGTGTCCATATGTTCTTTTATAGTAAACAGTACATATAGTATACATATAATATACAATTGATTTCATAGGTTTAATGTATATCATGCAACAATACCGAATTTACTAATTAGTTCTACAGTGTAATTCTTTTTAGATTCCTTAGGATTTTCTGTATGGATAATCAGGTCATTTGCAGATAGAGACAGTTTTATTTGTCCATTCTGATTTGTATTTCTTTTAGTTAGAGAGAGCAGGCTTTTGTTTTAGCTTTTTACTTTTTTTTTTTTTTTTTTTTTTGGTCTGTCCTTGTCGGTATTTCTGGATTGCCCATTATTCAGCTCCAAGTCTGGGATATATGACGCAAAAAGAAAAACAATCAGTCAGATCACTGCAGTGTTGTTGCCTGGGCCTCAAGGTCCCTAGCCAATCTGTCTTCTCTCCACTTTTCAGAGCATTCTTATGTTTGTTTTATATATAATGTCCAGGGGGTGTTGTTCTTCGCAGGAGAAACAAGGAAAAGCCTGTCTACTTCATACTCCCAGAGGTAAAACCCAGTGCTGTTTTTAAATAATATATTGAGATATTGGCTTGTATCATTTTATTTTTGTTAATTCTTGCTACCCATTTTGTCCTCTGCCCACAGAAGTCTTGGAATCTCTTGCCTAAAAGCAAGGAAGAGAGTAGTCAGATTTCAGCTTCTAACTTCTTAAATAAGCTGATCATGCACATTTTGAAGATAAGAATGCCAGATTTTTATTTCTAATTTGCAAGAGCCAAACTTTGTTAAGCAGGGGGGAAATACTTTTGCTGACTTCTAAGTAGTAAGGCGTAGAGGACATGAGTATAGAATGCTTAGTATGAAACATAGAAAGATAGGATATGCGACATGATCAGGATTTGATATTCTAACAAAAAAGAGAAAGGATTTCTCCCAGCCAGGAGGCAGAAAAGAGAGATAGTAAGACATAGGTGAGTATACTGTCTCCTAGGATTGAGACTGGCTCGGTGCAAAATGGAAACCCCTAAGTGGGTTTAAGAATCTAAGGAAAGAAGAGTCTGATTTACACCAGAGAGAGAGTTTAGATTCAGGGGATTCAGGAGAGTAGTTTAGATTCAGGGGAGTAGAAATGTAACACAGCATATTTAGGTAGAGAGCCTTAAAGTTCCTGACCCTCATAGCTGGCTCTCATCCAACAGTTCCAGCATGCTGCAGCAGGGGTGGGGGCCAGGATAAGCAGGGCACAAAGTCCATGGGCCTGAAGATCAGATGGCATGACCACAACAAAGGGCACCAGCTTAGATGTTGGTACACGTCAGAAGGATGAGCAGGGACTGGTGGCGTGAGATACTCAGGTGGAGACCACCCCAGGCCAGAAACCCCACTTCTACCCCACACTATCATACAAGTGTCCCCTGTACCCAGAAGCCATCATAAGGAGGAGAAGCAGTACAAGAGGAGGAAGGCGAGGAGGGGGGGATCAAGAGGACAAGGCAAGAACAAGCGAATCCAGTAGAACCCTAGAGAGGAAAAGACAACCTTAACAGAGACCTTGAGTTTTTAATCAACTAAATTTAAATTCTGAGTAACCACACCAAAAGACTAAATTCTAAACTAGAGGAAAATAAGGTACTTTGAAGTGGCTAAATACAACTGTTTGCTCTCCCTCTCTCTCTCTCTCCCATCATTAGAATAGGGACCATGAGAATTTAGTTTGGCTATAGAGAGGTAAAACAAATATTACATGCTTACACATGCAGGGAAGATGTTACTGCCCTGCTTAAACTTCGGGTCCTGGAATGGACTTTAAAGGTATCTAGTCCAATTCACATTGGGTTGAGAGGAAACAGACGGGGAATAGGGAAGTAATTATCTCAGGGTCATGGAGCTAGTTAGCAACAGAGCTAGGACAACATTCTACATCTCCAAAGCACCCTGATATGTGAGTGTTCAAAATCAAGAGCCCCTTTCGCCCACAGCAGTTGATGATGGAAATCACTGGGTTCACTGGACATTGCTATCTCAGATTTATAAGCAACACACAACTCTTCTACCTTTGGGGCAAACCAGTCAGCTATTGGCGAGGACTTTCCTTAGTCCTTTGCTTTCACTGATAATTCCCTTTGTTGGTGACTATCAGTTTTTTGCAGTGCCAGCTGGTCATGACTGGTTGTAGCACATTGGATTTTGTTTTAAAGTCCCATGGTTGCATTTCAAAGCTAAAAATAAAATTACGTTGTATCATCTGATATTTTCAGATGATCAACTACACCACTCCCCTCCTTTCTGAAAATAACAGAGGTAAGTGGATTTTAAAATTCTGTTCTTTGAACAGCCCAGTTCAGAGAACAGTTGCATTGTACCATAAGCACATCTAATTTCAGAGAATTCAACTGAACAAATTCAGCCTCAATCCCAAAATGAGAGGGAGAAAAAGAGAAGTAGAGACAGCGACAGAGACGAAGAAAGACGGAAACACACAGAGAAAGACAGTTTCGTTATCTCCTCTTGCCTCATTGTGGAGAATACTTAGACTCTGGCTAACTGACTCCCTTTATCTTCAAGAGATTCTCATCAGAGGTTATTTCCCTCATTTCATGAGGTGCTAAAAAATATAGAACTAAATGTGTGTGTCCCACCCCTATGGAGTATGCATCCCAGTGAGCCTGAATTGTATGTGTTACTCAAGAAACCTGCTTGTGTGTGCTACAAAAGTCGGGTGCATTTTAAGTGTGACCTCACACTCAGTCTCATTTTACTTTTCTCTGTCCATATTCCTTTACCCTGAATTCTACACCTGTTTTTAAATTTTATTTTACATACTTAAATGTTTTTGTAACCTAGTTTACAAAGATCAGGATATTAATCAATTTGTTTGCTCTCAGAAGCTTCAACCAACCTTTTTTTCACCCATCTTTAAATTGTTTACCCAAATTATATCTACAAGTCAAAATGAAGTAGAGGGAAAACAAATAAGGAAAAAATCCTGCTCTTGAAGATGAAAAGCATCTTTCATATAATAACTTTTCATATAATAACTGTAAGTTTCGCAGACTGTGAACACGGATAAAGGCAGGAAATAGATGTTTCAGTAGCGCTTTCACTCTACCCATAGGGATCTAATCTCAATTTAATGTTATAACTAAACTTGAGTGAAACAAGAGTGAGATTTAACCTTTTTTAAGATCAGGGAGCACACTTTCTTTTAACATGTAATTCGACTCTCTTTTTCGGTAGACTCACCCAAGGTATGTGTTACATACTCTGCAAAAACAAGGAAGAAACTTAAGAACCTAAATAATAACACTCACTTGAAATACAAATAGTTACTTGAAAACCTATAGCAATGCAAGGTTAAATTTAAGATTTGAGTTGGGAAAGCCCTTTTGCTCTTGGCAAATTGTAAATAAAATAAATAGGGACTTCCCTGGTGGTGCAGTGGTTAAGAATCCTCCTGCCAATTCAGGGGACACGGGTTCAATCCCTGATCCAGGAAGATCCCACATGCCACAGAGCAACTAAACCTGTGCGCCACAACTACTGAGCCTGTGCTCTAGAGCCCGCAAGCCACAACTACTGAGCCCGAGGGTTGCAACTACCGAAGCCCGCACGTCTAGAGCCTGTGCTCTGCAACAAGAGAAGCAACTGCAACGAGAAGCCCGCACACCACAATGAAGAGTAGCCCCTGCTCGCCGCAACTAGATAAAGCCCGCATGCAGCAACGAAGACTCAACACAGCCAAAAAAATCTTTTTAATTAAAAATTAATTAAAAAATAAAATAAATAGGTCCCCTTCCTTTGTGCCATACACACAGTGTAGGGGCTCACAAGTACAGTGTTTGCACTGTACTTAAGATAAATAAGACCATCAAGAATATGTCAGAGTACCCAACAATTTCTCTCTTTTGTGAATCTTCACTTTAAAATTACAAGTTCCAATTCAATGTAGACTACAACTGATATTCACTTTATCTCTTTTTTTAAAGACACCTATATTTTTTAGCTTTTTCTAATCAAGGAAGTGAATAGGTATCTTGGCAAGAGAGGTCCTGAGGAAGATTGCAAGCATTATACTATGCTTTGTTGAGTGGGTTCAGAAGAGCTTATAATACATTATCATAAAAGCAGATTGTCATCAATAGCATAATTGCTGCATGAATAATCTTAGAACAAGTGAGACCTTTCAAGACTTTTTTATTGTAAGCAATCATTATGCCCACCACATTAAAAAAATGCCTTCTGGGAATTTTTTTTTTACAAGACACAGCTTTCTCTAGTTTATATTTCTTGGTTTCAACATGAGATATATAAAAGATGAAATAAGCTTTCTGCTCTGGCTATAGGGATAATACTGTATATAGCCATTGATGACTTATGCAGTAAGTTAATGGAAAAAAAAGTTGCAAATATAATGAAATATTGGTGAGGTAGTCCTTATTACCATCATAATATTTGGTGATGAAATTTAATAACTTTCTGCACATAGATGCCAAAGAGCATTTTAACATTAATTAAAACCCCACAATGGTATTGGATGAAAGGGATACTGTTAATGCAATTTTACATATAAGAAACAGAGTTATAGAGACCAGGACAGATTTTTTTAAATTATTCATAATGCCACAATATGTCACTGGTAAAAATGGAAATAGGCATCGACTCCCACCAACCACTGCTGCGCTCAGCGTTGCTGTATAATGGAATAGAAGCCTGGTAATTAGGGCCTCTTATTTCTACAGATGTCCTCACTCACTCTTCTGCCCTGCATGCCTTCAGCACTAATGAATTCAGGATTAATTTGAAATACAGTACATGATTAAAGAAATAAAACACTTTCTTCAACCCCTTTAGGACAGAAACTAGTTTTTTGATTTTCTCTGAATTTCTTCATATTTTTTAGGCTCAGCTTCATGAAATGTGCAAGTAAAAGAAGAGTTCCTGGTCTGGGCAAAGTTAAAAGCCTCCTTCAAGAATTCTCTGAGACTTTACTATGCTGATGAACATTGCAAAATCCAAGAAGGAAATATTATTTGCAGATTTATGTGACCACCGAATCTCTATTTCATGGGTATGGAAGGCAGACTAATGACCGCCCAAAGATGTCCATGTTCTAATCTCTGGAATCTTACATGGCATAGGGGAATTAAGGGTGTTAATCAGCTGACTTTAAAGTAGGGAGGTTATTCTGGATTGTCTGAGTGGGCCCAACGTAATCACCAAGGTCCTTAAAAGTGGAATTGGGAGGCAGAAGGAGTCAGTAAGGCAGCATGAGAAGCACTCAACTGGCCATTGCTGGCTTTGGAGATGGAAGGGGGCACAGCAATGCAGGTTGCCTGTAGAAGCTGGAAAAGGCAAGGGAATGATTCCCCCCTAAAGCCTCCAGAAGGAAAACAGCCCTGCTTGCAACTTGATTTTAGCCCAGTGAGACCCTTTTCAGACTTTTTACCACCAGAACTGTAAGATAATAAATTTGTGTTGTATTAAGTCACCAAGTTTGCAAGTCATCTATTACAGCTGTAGTAACATACAGGGGGACATCTATTAACCTCCAACTAACACCTCCCAGAATTATAGTTCTTTGTTACAATTTGGCGGGGAAATGCTGTCCTGCCTGGAACAGGGGCCCACATCAAACTTGTAATCAATAAGACTATAGATTTAATAATTAATTTTTATTGTGTGAAAATTCTTGGTACTTGTTCATTGGGCCAGTCAATCTGTTCGCCTATCTATCCCACTATCTGCCTGTTTTTAATTTTAAAATAATGATAACTATCAACCACTTTGAATTATGAAGTAAAAATGTGTTTAATTTAAATGTTATGTTTATGTTTAATGTTTAAAACAGTTTACATCTCAAACTTTAATGTGCATGCAAACCACCTGAAGAAGTATGTATTTCTAACAAGTGCCCAGGTGATGCCAATGCTGGGGGTCTGTGCACCACACTTTCAATAGCAAAAAAAAGAGGGTGACCCATGCCAGACCCTTCATGGTTCTCTGCTCTGGAAGCCTGTCTGTTCTCACAGGTGGAAACAGCAGCACCTCGTCCTTGCCCATGCTTTTAGGACCATTAGTGATCTTAAGCAGAAGATATTCAAGCAATTTTAATTTAATACTTAGAAGACTCAGCTTCTAGATAATATTGTACATTTTAAATTTTAAAATAAATATATTCTCATGAAAGACAATTGGTAAAATCGAGGAAGAAAGAATAATTTTAATCATCCACAGTCCTAGCACTCAAAAATATACCCTATTAATATTTTAATGTATTTCCTTCAAGACTTCTTTCTCTGCATAGATTAGGTTTTATATATTTGAAATCGTATTGCCTATCTCAGTTTTGGCAAATGGAATTATTAGTCCCAATTCTTCACTTTAATTCCTCTAATAGAATTAGACATCCACATGCTTACCACTCCTGTAAACAGTGTCCAATTCTTCACTCCTTTCTAACAGAAGCATGCATTCATTCTCGCCAAAGCTGGTGAGCAGAGAGTACTTCCTCACACCTTGACTTTGGGCTTGGCCAATGACTTAAATTGGTCAAAGGGATATTAGTGGGCAGGTGTTTTAAAATGTATGCTTTATTATTCAGGTATAGCAAAGTCAACAGATCAGGAGATAAGTGCTATTGAAAAGATAGTTTTTTCACTCACAGATCTCAGGAAAAGGAGGCATGTCATACCACAGGCCACACAGGGTCAGTCAGGAGGCAGAGGGAACAAGGGGAAAATGTGGGCAAGAGCTTTACTGAGGTATCTGTGGGAAGGAACAGGCAAAGCAGCATAAGCAAGATTGGCTATTTTTAATAGTTTCAATGGGCTCTGTGGTGTTCCTAGTTGCCTGGTACCTGGCCCTGGGGTGATAAGGGAAGGGGAATATTGGCCAGGAATATAAGAGCTCCATAAAGGAGATGCTTGTGGGTGTGGACTCTGTATTGGTTTGCATATGAAAGGCATACTGGAAAACTTAGTTATTCACTATCTCTGGGAATTAGCTAACCCTGGGAAGGGCAATCCCTCCAGGGTCAGCAAGGCCCTAAAAATGCCAGAGCATCAAAAATACAGAATAAAAGGACAATACAATATGATGCAAGCACAGGCTTGGAATATGCTGCTGTGGCTGGGCTTGTTCTCTTGCAATGTGGTTGTCCATAATGAGAAGAGCTCATGCAGCCATGGCTACAGAACAACCACAAGTAGAGCAGACCTGAATCCAAGGCAAGGCCAAGACCTAAGCCTCGCTGCCACTGAGCTGGAAGCTGAGCCAAACCCCAGCCAACCCACATAAGTGAGAAATGAATGTTTACTGCTTCATGCCTCTAAGATTTTGTGGTTATTTGTTACCTACCATTATTGTGGCAATAGCTAAATAAAACTAAAATAAGTAGCAGAAATAGGGTGCTGCCATAATAAATCCCAAAATATGTGCCATCAGCTTTGGGACTAGGGAGCAGGCAACAAGGATATTGTCAGGCGAGGCTGGAAGAATGTTGATCCCTGTTATTTAGTTCCCTGTTATTTAGTAGTGAAACATTTGTTAGAGCTGTTACTTGCAATACACTGAAAGTCAGAAAATGGACTTGATAAAATTGGCATGATGGGCAAGCACAATGCACAGTGTTGACAGGGTAAGTGGGTTGTTGCTAACTGCATTTGAAAAGGCACTGTAAGAGATGGGTGCAGAGAAAAACACGGCTGGTTTTCGAACAGAATTGAGAGTGAACAGAGCTCAGAAATCCTAGGATTTGCAGGAATGAAAAATTAAATTGTATTGAGAAAAATTTGCCAGCTTGAACTAAAAGTGATCATGACTCTTTGAGATATGAAAATACCTCTAGACTCCTATTCTCCCAACTTTCTTCAGGTAGGGAGCAAGCTGAAAAGGCTGCTCCACTAGCTAATGGGGCATAGTCTCCATTGCTGTCTTCAGACGTGGCCAAGGGGGAATTTTGGCAAAGAAGGACTTCCCAAAGAGTAGTACCAAGAGCTTGAGGGAAAACCAGACTGGGGTCTGGGAAGTTATTCCCAGAGCACAGTAATGGAATCTAATCCAAGAACATTCCCTTCCGCCGGGTAGGGGAGCCCGGCAACATTCGCCTACCAGGATTTCACAATTACTATAAACCCATGACTACTATATGCTTCTCCCTCTTCCCCTATTAGAATGGGGATGTTTATTGTAGTCATCTTGTTCCTGTTCCACTTTTGTATGTTGGATGTGGGAGGGGGGAGATAACTTGTCTAAAAATTTCAAAGGGCAACAACCCGCTTACCCTGTCAACATTGTGCATTGTGCTTGCCCATCATGCCAACTTTATCAAGTCCATTTTCTGACTTTCAAGAAGAATCACATCTGGAGTTGACGTAGATCCAGAGATGCTATCTTTCTAGCCTGGTGCCATCATGGAATGAGATTTGGGGGGATGTTCGGATGGGGGTGAGTGTATGTGGCAGGGATGTGGATAACAGTGTTGGAAACCAGACTGTGGTAGATTGAATTATTGGTGCCAATTCTTTATTCCCCTGTAATAGAATTATGCATACACATTCCTGCCACTTTCTCAGGGCAGGAAGAGGATACTTTTCCACTCCTCAACTTTAGGCTTGGCCATGTGACTTGCTTTAGCCAATGGGAAGTTAGCAGACATGAAGCAAGCAGATGCTTAAAATGTGCTGTGCAGTTACTCTTGTCCTCGTGCCCTCGTGCCTTCTTGCACTCCAGGGGTAGCAGATGTCCTTCAACTCAGGCTCTAAAGTGAATACAGTGCATTGTACCTGAGCCTGCAACCAAAGCCAGCTTATCTGAAGCCAAAAGCAGAGCCACATTCCAGCTAATCTGCAAACACATGCATGAGAAATAAATGTTTATTGTTGTATGCCACCCAGATTTAGTGCTTCTGTTATGGAGCTTTACTGAGAAAATATCAGACTAAGACATGTATTTTCCATGTCATTACATATCTTTAAGAACACTTTAGTGGGCTTCCCTGGTGGCACAGTGGTTGAGAATCTGCCTGCCAATGCAGGTGACACGGGTTCGAGCCCTGGTCTGGGAAGATCCCACATGCCGTGGAGCAACTAGGCCCATGAGCCACAACTACTGAGCCTGCGTGTCTGGAGCCTGTGCTCCGCAAAAAGAGAAGCCGCGATAGTGAGAGGCCCGCGCACAGCGATGAAGAGTGGCCCCCACTTGCCACAACTAGAGAAAGCCCTCGCACAGAAACGAAGACCCAACACAGCCAAAAATAAATAAATAAATAAATTAATTAAAATACTTATTAAAAAAAATTCCCTTAAAAAAAAAAAAAGAACACTTTAGTAAAAACGTCAATTCCACTGAGTAGGTACACTTAAGTAACCATTCCTTGATTTTGAATCATTTAAGTTTTTTCTCAGTTTTTTTTTCTAGTGGGCGGGGGGATCTTCTTCTTTTTGCTCCTTTTAGCAATGTTACAATAACACAGTGATATATAAATTTTTCCATACTTTGGTTTATTTTCATGGAGTTAAAACTGGATAATAATAACTACTTCATAGGGCTGGTGTGAGAATTAAGAGACTTAAAACATCTGTTAAGCATATTATCTGTTATATAAGAAGCATTCAATAAATGATCACTTTTATTGTTTTTTGTTGTAGAGTCTTAGAAGTTAAAAAAAAAAAAATTAAAAACCCTTGTCATGAAATGTAAAGCTGTTCTCCAAAACAGTTATACTAATTTACACTGTTAATAGCAGCATAGGTACCTCAAACAACTGCAATTGTTTTAAACTTTGGCTATTTTGACAGGTGGGAAACAGTATCTCACTGATGTTTTATTTTTTATAGTTTTCACCACAAATGAGACGGAAATTTTTTAATGAATTTTCTAACGTGTTTTTTCTCTTCTGTGAATTAACAGTTAACATAAGACTTCCCATCAGTCCTCATGAGGTTAGGCTTCCTCCGGACTGACAGACTTCCCTGGTGCCCAAGCCTGACTGATTTCCGCTCTGTCGTAGTCACGTGTGGCTACTGGGCACTGGAAGTAGCTAATGCCTCCTGCTAACAGGATGTACTGGGTACAGTAACATATATTATTAAAATTTAGTTCACCTGTTTCTATTTACTTTTTAAAAGGTAGCTTCTAGAAAATGTTAATTACATGTTCCTGTTGGGCAGTGCTGGTAAGACCCTTAAACATTGTTTGCTCTGAAATTCTCTGTGGTTAAAACGCTCGTTGCCCTCACCCTCACGTTGGGTCTCCTGATGCTGCCTGTTGCACAGCCATCACCTGTGGTCTGTTGTCAGACCTTGTAGATAATGCTGTGCTCAGTCCAAATCCCTCACCTCCAGTCTCTGTTCCATTTTATTCCCCAAGTCCCACCTCCTCTTGATTCAGTTCCCTCCTTCTATGGTTGACCCTCCCATGTCTGGCAGCACATTTCAGTTAGGATGTCTTACGTTTTCCCGGGTGAAATGGCAAACTTGATAAGGATTTTCAACCTTATAATGTGTTTTAAACAGACTGTATTATCTTTTATCTGTATGTTCATATCCTATTTATACTACCATTGAGAATATGATTTATGCAAAGTTCTTTTCATATTTTGTCATTGAAATGTCACAAATGTACAAAGTTAATAAAAAATTTCGTATGTTTTCCAAATTCCCTGCCTCTGTCCACACTTTCCAACACAACCCTGCATCCTCTCAAACCACATTAGTGAAGACAACCAAAGGTTATGCCTGTAGCCGCTAACAGTCAAAAGGTTCCCCAACACCAACTCCAATTAACCGAAATGTCACAGACATTTACTCATCATTCCTGGGGTTTTTTAGTCTAGAGAGCAGGGTGGGTATGTGTTAACCTACCTGGCTATAATAGGAAAAATCTTAAAAAGCCAGTTAGGAAGAATTCAAGAAAAAGAAGTCATTGCTAATGCAAGGTAGAATTCTTAATGTGTTGAGGGATTATCATATGTCACTTGGAAATTCAGCCTCATTTTTTAGATGCACAGCTCTTGCCTGGTTGTCTGGATTTTCATGATTGTGGGGCTTCTTCACCTGAGGGAAATGTCTGTAGCACATTTTTAATGCCAGACCAGCTTCCTCTGAGGCCCCTGCCCCTACCCAGCATGCTTCTCTTCCACCTCCCCCCACAACCCACCCCCACCCCCCATGGTGCCCAGGGAATCAAAACCAATTTACATATGTAATCATGTGGAATGAAAAACTCAAGTGTACTCTCTGGGGTGCACTCGCTGCCACTCAGCTCTCTGCAACTAGTTTCGTAAGTACCTCTGAGAGATGCTGAGAACACCATGTTGGCCGTTGACCTTTAATAGTTTGGCCGTTCTCTGCTCCCACTGGCTAGAAGCCCAGCTCCGAGAAGGCACAGGAAGTGGGGCAAAGGAAGAGTTTCCTTCCTTCTAAGACTCACTGGGGCACACTCTCCACAGCCAGAGCAGGAGAGCCAAGCAGGCTTTGAATCAACGTAGTTTTAAAGCATTCATTATTCTGACAATGTAGTTCCATGCAACTAGCTTTTATTCCTTTTACACAAGTCACATAGAGATTTCCCAAAACATATTATAATATCAGAAAGTCAATAACTATAGCCTTGTTTTATGAATATGAGAAATTTCTGTGAAGATGCCTAAATATTTTGATTAATCTGAAAGTAGATGAGCTGATGTGTGGGTATTTACAACATCAAAGGACTGTTCTGATCGAAATCAGTTTCAAAAATGCAACATAAAAGGTAGGACATTCATCTTAAATAGCAATTTTTTAAATGGGTGCTTTGGTAGTCTGAGGCTTTCAGAATCTGATTAAACACCAGAGTGATCAGTCTGGAGGGAAGGACCTCACTCTGGATTTAGTAGTCAGATCAGAATGTTAAAGTGCCTGCTGTACCTCTTGAATATAAAATAATAATGAACAATCCCAGTAAATATTTGAATGGCAACCTGTGTTCTTTCAGCTATCTCGTCTTTTTCATCTTCGAAGCAGAGCCAGAGATAGATATTATTAGTCTTAATTGCTGGTGTTGCTGAGGTTGAGACTTCCTTCTCAGTTGCTTATCTAAGGTCTAAGAATCATTCATCATTCCTGAACTCAGGCATACCCACTCAGGGCAGAATTTCTGCAGATTGAGCTTGAGTTATTTATTTTTAGGTGGGCCTCCAAAAAAGCAGCTGCAACGCAAGCAGCACAAGTGCACGCCTTTTTGACTCAGCAGCTGAGAGTTCTGCTTCACGCTCCTCTCCTTCTCCAAACTCCTAGAGTAATGGCACAGAGGGCATTTAGGATAGGCTGTGCTGGATTATGCACATACCTCATCTCTCTAACGTGATCGGAACCCCCTTGAGGTTTACAATATGTGAAACCTTATCACAGGGCTCTGAACACCCCACATTGATAAATGTTCATTGATAATGAAGTTCTGTAAAATTTCAGAGGCCACCATGTCCTGACCCCAAGGCAGAAGAGTGAGGGTCCCCAGAGACTGAGACATCTTATCAAGGCACAGTGAGGGGATTGGAGCTGAGGAAATGGCAGGGCCTAGCCTGGCAGAGAAGTGAAAGACTCCATTTAACGGCTAGAGGTTTTGAGAGAGGAGGCAAAGTCAACCATTAGGCATCAGAGAAGAGTTTTCAGTTTTGTTCACTATTATTTCTTAAGAATCTTGCACTTTCAAACCTAGTGAGCCAGAGCACTTTCTCGGCGTCTGACCCACTGCTGCCGTCTGCCTCAAAAGATGCCCGTGGCTTTTCCTGTCCTTTCTGGCAGCACAAGCCAACTGGCCTCACCTTGCTTTAGTAGAACTACAGAATTTTAGATTTGGGAGGACCCTTTCTTGCAACAGTCTAAGACCCTACCAATTAGTTATCTAATGTTGTTGCTTCAAGAACAATGTTGTTGCGGGTGTGGTGATATAGTTATTTTGGCACATTTTTCTCCTGGTATTTCCCCTTTTCCAAGTATATGGGCAAGCCTGAGCTCATTGCTGCGGGGAGAGGATGCAGCTAGTCAAAAAGTAGAAATAGCCTATGGGCACTTTTTGTCTCTGTGTTTTAAAGGGGGGGGGGAATCTTAGAGTTTGAGGGATGATGTATAGACAAAATGTGTGGGAGAAGTAGGGGTCAGAGAGCCGTAATTCCTCCACTCCCTGCCTAGAATAGGGTTTTCCATGGGCTGAGGGAGGGAAAGTAAAGAGGAGGCAGTTAGAACAGACAGAATGATGGGTCTGGGAGCCAAGTTCCCTTCTTTCTAGGCACTGCCCCTGGTGAGGCAGTCAGACCCGAAAGAGGAAATGGCTTCTTGCAGAATCTCCTCAGCACAAATGGTCCATTGCCTCTTAAAGTTTCCCTGTCCTTAAGTGATTTAGAAACCTTAGTGGGTTGTGAGCCTCCAACCCTAAAGGGCTGTGCTGCAGGCCAAATGCCGTCTCAGCATAACTCACCTTCAACAGATGACTCCCCACTTCCCCAATTTACTGGACAAGGTACTGTGTAAATCCTTCCAAGGACTTTGTTTCAACCCTACGGATGAAGGGAGAAACAAAAATTACCTGAGATTATTACTCTTAGCCTGGCAGTAGGAGGGTTAACGTAGAATTGAGTTAGAAGAAATATTTAATTTATTTTTCTGGATTAATTGAGTCTGTGGACTGAGATTTGTATATCTACAATACGTATAAAACATCTATAACTACCTAATACATAGTAAATGCTCAAAATATTATCTATGCTATTAATAATATTTTTTATTAGTGAATTCAAAGTCAACTATAAAATCTGAAAGGTATTTTTCATTTGTATGACTGTCAGCTGAATTCTCCATGGTTTTTGTGTCCAGATGGAAAAATCTTGATTCAGTTCATTGCTCTCTTAAAATCCATTCTTAAAAAAAGAAAAATGTTAATTAAAGATTTATTGTCACTTTACGGGAAAGAAAAAAGGAGAGGGTGTGCAGTGTTTGCCTTCATTCCACAGGAATTTGTCCTGGTCTCTGTTTCATTCAGCACTCTGCCAATTCCTTGGACAAGTGGAGGAACAGACATGTCCTATGAGATTTTTTTCACTCTGCTAGATTTGACCATTTGTTCCAACAATGCTATTTTGAGTCTCAGTTATGCTAACCAGTATTTTGGCTGCCCACTCAATATCACATGATTTTAATTAATCACTGTATGAATCTACTTCTTCAACAGCTTCTTTCCCTTGCTCTTTGCTCTTTCATTTTACCGTTTCTGCAGACCTCTCATTCTTAGACCATTCAGTCCATCTCCCTCTTCCTCTCCTATATCCTGAGGTGAGGGTGTAGTTCTACAGCTGAGGACTGTTGTGCAAAAGTCACACATCAATGCCAGTTGGTGTCACAACAAAGCATGTCTCTCAAACCACCTGAGTCCTCAACACTGCATAGCAGTATCCACCTCCCTCTGCCAAGGTAACACCACTCTCTTCTGGTTCTCCTCCCATCTCCCTGACCTTCTTTTCTTAAATATTAGTGTTCCCTGCATTCTAGCCTTTTCCCTGCATTCTTGCTCTCTTCTCACTCAACACACCTGAGAAATCTCAGCCACTGTGAAAATTTGACAGCCATACAAGTTAATTAATCCCAGATCTGTGTCTCCAGTCCAGAGCCTTCTGAGCTCCATATCTGTATGTTCATAGACATCTCAACATCACTGACATATTTTAACTCTAAAATGTAACTTGTTTTCTATTACCCCATTCAGCACCTACTGATTTCCAATTTTGGTAAAGACTGCCACCATTCTTTTTTGTGTACCTGGTCAGATCTCTGTCTCATCCCTTCCTAGAATACTTGATTCTACCCATGTTCATTAATACATGAACGTATTACCTATTTCTCCAATAAAAATGTGACAGACAATATTCCTGCACCTAGTGTTTCAATAACTATTCGCTGGGTGAGTGAATAATTTCCATGATCTACTAGCTTAATAATCTTACCAGGAAGGAAAATGACAAAATTCACATTTAAGAACCAGCGTCAACTGTTGATGATCATCCTTTTCCTTTCCTAAATGCTTACAAACAATCCATATAATATTTCACTTGGGGTAAACATAAGGCTTATTGGCTTATAATACAGGAAGTTATGAGAATGAGTAGACTCTTCCTCTTCTCTCTTTTGGAAATCAGGATAAATTCTGTCTCTGTGTCATCATCTGGACACATGCTCATGCTCTGTGATTCCTCATGGATTGCCATTTGTTGTTCCACAGTCTTGCCTACCCTTTTCCCAGTAGCCTATGACGTGGTTAATATGAACTCATTTGGATAGCTCTCTTTCTGTCTCTAAGAACTTAGATTCCTCTTACCAATTTTTATTCTTCCCTTTCTGACTGAAAATACTTCTCTCTGACCAAGAAGAAAAAAATTAAAACACTAGTTCATTAGTTCTGCTTTTTCTCTGTTGTCTGTTAACATTACACAATTAATGTAGTAGGTACTCCTTCCTTATTTTTCCCTCCCTAAAAACAACTGAGGTTCTACTTTTGTTGTCCTGTGTCCTTTTTTGCAAACCTCTACTCAGTCTGGGTTTTAACCTTCCTGATCTAGCCTTTCCAGGTTCCTGATGCTTTCCATTTCTGCTTAGTTTCTTTCCTCTCCTTCCAGCTTATGGTTATATCATTGTAAAATTTGTATTAAAATCTCAACAATAACACTGGCAGATAGCAGTTATTGAGCACTTATTGTGTACCAGGCACCGCACGTTCAATCTTTTAATTTCACAACAACCCAATGGATCAGGTGTCAAAAGTTTATAAATAACAGAAGTAAATCCAATGAATCACCAAAGTAGTAAGTAGTAAAAGTTTACTGCACACACACCAAAAAGACAGTGTGCAAACTGAAAATGCTCAAACAAAAATATGGAAGGAAGCTCCAGGGTATATTTTTGTAAAGCAGTTTATATAATGAGAAAGCAGTGAAGTGACTATTTATTCTTCACAGTGATTGGTTATAGTATTAGAATTTTCTTAAGTGATAAGGAACTGGTCAGTGGTTACCTCAACAATTTTGGGAAACAGTTTAAGTTTTCCTTATGATTTCCAGAGGCATAAGCAAGAAATGACCCAGGTTAAGCTTAGTCTTGCAAAATAAGCTAAATTAAGCTTTGCTGGTTTTGACCGCTTAGGGAATTTTCAAGGCTGGTTTCCATTTGTTTTTTATTTTAACATACATATCAATAAAAATCCCTATGTTATAGATGAGGAAATGGGTCTTAAGATTCAGAAGCTTTCCAAGGTCACAAAGCTGGTAAATGGCAGAGACAGGAGCTCAAACCCAGTTGTGAATGACTGAAAGCCTAAGTCCTACTGCCCAGGTTTACTGGCAAAATCTTCTTGTGTGTGAAAGTTGCCATGGAACTGAGCTGACAAAGTCAAATCTGAGTGAAAAGGCCTAAGTGTTTGCATTTTAAACATGTTGGAATATTCTTTACTTCCACAAAGACATATGTTTCTCCTGTTTTTGTTTTTGTTTTAATTTTCCCACTTTCTGGAGAGATACATAGGGGGAAATATTTCTCTAAATAGACCAAAGATAGTGATGTGAGCTTGGTGAAAAATGGCAGTGGATACCCAGGATAGGGGAACCAATAAGAAGTGAAAGGACCATGCTTTGCTAGAAAGCACGTTTCCTACCTCAGTGGTTCTCAGAGTGTGGACCCCGGACCTGCAGCATCAGAATCACCTGGGAGATTGTTAGAAATGCACATTTTTTGGATCCTGCCTGTCTGAAATGAAAACTCCCTGGTGGGGCCTGCAATTTGTGGCTTAACAAGGCCTCGCAGTGATTCTAATTCACTGCATGCTCACCTAAAATGTTTGAGAACCACTGCTCTCCCTAAAAGGAACACCTGCCACTCTGCTCCAGCTGCTTGTTACCAGGAGGGGAATATGACTCCCAGGTCATCACACTCTCCCAGGTTTAAGAAAGCTGGAAGTCTCAATTATTTTCATTCTCCCAATTTTCAAATACTGCCTGAAATGTTTTTAATACTGTACAGGCTAAACAAAACATGTTTATAGGCTGGTTCTGACACACAGACCACCAATTAATGACCTCTGAATAGAATCTGAGCTACAGTAAATATTGGAGTTATTTTATCAATAACTATGTATTGAAATGTCAATTAATTGGCCAAATGAATTGCGGTCTCCTTTTCATTACAACCACTTGTTGCTGGGGAAAGTGATTGCTTACCTTACAACAGCACTGAATGGAGTTTAAATGTTTTGATCATTAAACATTTGGGGCCATATTGTAAGGACAATGGAAAATTATTGACAGATTCAAATACAGCCATGATCCTCTAAAAGTTGAGCCTTTAAAAGATCAGTTTGATTGTATTATGGAAACTTGATGGGAAAGTGTAGATGTGGAGCAGATTGGTTAGAAAGTTATTCCAAGAGTCTTAGTGGGAGGTGGTGTTGGGGTGGTGGTAATAAAAATAAGGAGAATTATACAGATTTAAGGAAGTTGAATTGAAATGGCTTTGTGGTTACTGGTCAGACTTCAATAAGTCAGAAGACCCCGGTGCCAAGGGCCATGGCTGGAACTAGCCTGCAGCATGCACGCTCCAGCTACTCTGACTACTCGCTCCAGGCTACTCTGACTACTCACCCCAGTGCTCCAGAGAAGCCCAATATTGTTCCAGCTCCCTGCACCTGCTGCCTCCCTCACCCCACGCCTGTGCCATGCTCTGAACTCCTAAGCTTCCTACTCCACATTTGCAAATGCATATACTGCCTTGAGAAAACAACCATCATTTACTAATCTTATGTGAAATTGTGTTGAGTTGCAAAACAATCAACTTCTGGAAAGCCTATTTTAAAGTTAGATATTCCTTACTCTTTGTTCACTATGGGATTCCCATATTTAGAGCCCCCAAACTACATTCTCAGTTATTAATTCTAATACGGTTCTAAACCCCTAAAACTATTTTTCTATGTCTCAGTTTCCTTTATTAGAGCAAGATACATTAGCACAATTTCATCATGCTGACCTGACAAACGTATTCCTGTACTTCAATCAAAATCTAAGACATAAGAGACCTTCAAGATGGCGGAAGAGTAAAACATGGAGATCACCTTCCTCCCCACAAATACATCAGAAATACACCTACATGTGGAAAGACTCCTACAGAACACCTACTGAACGCTGGCAGAAGAACTCAGACCTCCCAAAAGGCAAGAAACTCCCCACATACATGGGTAGGGCAAAAGAAAAAAGAAAAAACAGAGACAAAAGAATAGGGACAGGACCTGCACCTCTGGGAGAGAGCTGTGAAGGATGAAATGTTTCCACACACTAGGAAACCCCTTCGCGGGTGGAGACTGTGGGTGGCAGAGGGGGGAAGCTTCAGAGCCATGGAGGACAGCGCAGCAACAGAGGTGCAGAGGGCAAAGCGGAGACATTCCCGCACAGAGGAGCGGTGCTGAGCAGCACTCACCAGCCCGAGAGGCTTGTCTGCTCAATCACTGGGGCGACTGGGGGCTGGGAGCTGAGGCTCGGGCTTCAGAGTTCGGATCCCAGGGAGAGGACTGGGGTTGACGGCGTGAACACAGCCTGAAGGAGGCTAGTGCGCCACAGCTAGCCGGGAGTGTGTCCGGGAAAAGGCCTGGAACTGCCGAAGAGGCAGGAGACATTTTCTTGCATCTTTGTTTCCTGTTGCGGGAGGAAAGAGGATTAAGAGCGCTGCTTAAAGGAGCTCCAGAGACGGGTGCGAGCTGCGGCTATCAGCACAGACCCCAGAGATGGGCATGAGATGCTAAGGCTGCTGCTGCAGCCACCAAGAAGCCTGTGTGCAAGCACAGGTCACTATCCACACCTCCCCTCCTGGGAGACTGTGCAGCCCACCACTGCCAGGGTCCCGTGATCCAGGGACAACTTCCCCGGGAGAACACACAGCGCGCCTCAGGCTGGTGCAACATCATGCCGGCCTCTGCTGCCGTAGGCTCGCCTCGCATCCGTACCCCTCCCTCCCCGTGGCCTGAGTGAGCCAGAGCCACTGAATCAGCTGCTTCTTTAACCCCATCCTGTCTGAGCGAAGAACAGATGCCCTCAGGCAACCTACACGCAAAGGTGCGGCCAAATCCAAAGCTGAACCCCAGGAGCTGTGCAAACAAAGAAGGGAAAGGGAAGTCTCTCCCAGCAGCCTCAGAAGCAGCAGATTAAATCTCCACAATCAACTTGATGTACCTGCATCTGTGGAATACCTGAATACACAACGAATCATCCCGAATTGAGGCGGTGGACTTTGGGAGCAACCGTAGACTTCAGGTTTGCTTTCTGCATCTAATTTGTTTCTGGTTTTATGTTTATCTTAATTTGGTATTTAGAGTTTATTATCGCTGGTAGATTTGTTTATTGATTTGGTGGCTGTCTTCCTTTTTTTATATATATACACATTTTTTTTTCCTTTTTCTCTTTTTGTTACTGTGTATGTGTATGCTTCTTTGTGTAATTTTGTCTGTAGAGCTTTGCTTTTACCATTTGTCCTAGGATTCTCTCTGTCCTTTTTTTTTTTTTTTTTTTTAGTATACACTTTAGTGTTTGTTATCATTCGTGGATTTATTTTTTCGTCTGGTTGCTCTCTTCTTTCTTTATTCCTTTTTTTTTTCTTTTTTATGACTTTTACATTTTTTAATTTTTAATTATTTTTTGTTTTTTATTTTAATTGTTTTATTTTATTATTATTTTTTCTTTCTTTCTTTCTTTTTTCTCCGTTTTCTTCTGAGCCATGTGTCTGACAGGTTCTTGGTGTTCCGGCCAGGTGTCAGGCCTGTGCCTCTGAGGTGGGAGAGCCGAGTTCAGGATATTGGTCCAACAGAGACCGCCTGGCTCCATGTAATATCAAATGGTGAAAGCTCTCCCAGAGATCTCCATCTCAACACTAAGTAAGACCCAGCTCCACTCAACAACCAGAAAGCTACATTGCTGGACACCTTATGCCAAACAACTAGCAAGACAGGAACACAACTCCACCCATTAGCAGAGAGGCTGCCTAAAATCATAATAAGGTCACAGACACCCCAAAACACACCACCTGATGTGGTCCTGCCCACCAGAAAGAAAGGATCCAGCCTCATCCACCAGAACACAAACACCAGTCCCTTACACCAGAAAGCCTACAAAACCCACTGAAACAACCTTAGCCACTGGGGGCAGACACCAACAACAACAGAAACTACGAACTTGCAGCCTGAGAAAAGAAGACCCCAAGCACAGCAAGTTAAGCAAAATGAGAAGACAGAGACACACACAGCAGATGAAGGAGCAAGGTAAAAACCAACTAGACCAAACAAATGAAGAGGAAATAAGCAGTCTACTTGAAAATGAATTCAGAGTAATGATAGTAAAGATGATCCAAAATCTTGGCAATAGAATGGAGAAAACACAAGAAACATTTAACAAGGACCTAGAAGAACTAAAGAGCAAAAAAACAAAGATGAACAACACAATAAATGAAATTAAAAATTCTCTAGAAGGAATCAATAGCAGAATTTCTGAGGCAGAAGACCAGATTAAGTGACTTGGAAGATAAAATAGTGGAAAAAACTACCACAGAGCAGAATAAAGAAAAAAGAATGAAAAGAATTGTGTACAGTCTCAGAGACCTCTGGGACAACATTAAACACACCAACATTCGAATTATAAGGGTCCCAGAAGAAGAAGAGCAAAAGAAAGGGCCTGAGAAAACACTTGAAGAGATTATTGTTGAAAACTTCCCTATTATGGGAAAGGAAATAGTCAATAAAGTCCAGGAAGTGCAGAGAGTCCAATACAGGATAAATCCAAGGAGAAACATGCCAAGATACATATTAATCAAACTACCAAAAATTACATACAAAGACAATATATTTAAAGCAGCAAGGGAAAAACAGCAAATAACATACAAGGGAATCCTCATAAGGTTAACAGCTGATCTTTCAGCACAAACTCTGCACGCCAGAAGGGAGTGGGAGGACATATTTAAAATGATGAAAGGGAAATACCTACAACCAAGATTACTCTACCCAGCAAGGATCTCATTCAGATTCAGTGGAGAAATTAAAACCTTTATGGACAAGCAAAAGCTAAGAGAATTCAGCACCACCAAACCAGCTTTACAACAAATGCTAAAGGAACTTCTCTAGGCGAGAAACTCAAGAGAAGGAAAAGACCTAAAATAACAAACCCAAAACAATTAAGAAAATGGTAATAGGAAGAAACAAACTGATAACTACCTTAAATGTAAATGGATTAAATGCTCCAACGAAAAGACACAGACTGGCTGAATGGATAAAATAAACAAGACCCATACATATGCTGTCTACAAGAGACCCATTTCAGACCTAGGGACACATACAGGAAGAAAGTGAGGGGATGAAAAAAGATATTCCATGCAAACGGAAATCAAAAGAAAGCTGGAGTAGCAATTCTCATATCAGACAAAATAAACTTTAAAATAAAGACTATTACAAGAGACAAAGAAGGACACTACATAATGATCAAGGGATCAATCCAAGAAGAAGATATAACAATTGTAAATATTTATGCACCCAACATAGGAGAACCTCAATATCTAAGGCAAATGCTAACAGCCATAAAAGGGGAAATCGACAGTAACACAATCATAGTAGCAGACTTTAACACCCCACTTTCACCAATGGACAGATCATCTGAAATGAAAATAAATAAGGAAACACAAGCTTTAAATGATACATTAAACAAGATGGACTTAATTGATATTTACAGGACATTCCATCCAAAAACAACAGAATACACATTCTTCTCAAGTGCTCATGGAACATTCTCCAGGATAGATCATATGTTGGGTCACAAATCAAGCCTTGGTAAATTTAAGAAAATTGAAATCGTATCAAGTATCTTTTCCGACCACAACGCTATGAGACTAGATTTCAATTACAGGAAAAAATCTGTAAAAAATTCAAACACATGGAGGCTAAATGATACACTACTAAATAACCAAGAGATCACTGAAGAAATCAAAGAGGAAATTTAAAAATACCTAGAAACAAATGACAATGAAAATATGACGACCCAAAACCTATGGGTTGCAGCAAAAGCAGTTCTAAGAGGGAATTTTATAGCAATACAATCCTACCTCAAAAAACAGGAAACATCTCAAATAAACAACCTAACCTTACATCTAAAACAATTAGAGAAAGAAGAACAAAACTAGCCCAAAGTTAGCAGAAGAAAAGAAATCATAAAGATCAGATCAGAAATAAATGAAAAAGAAAAGAAGGAAACGATAGCAAAGATCAATAAAACTAAAAGCTGGTTCTTTGAGAAGATAAACAAAATTGATAAACCATTAGCCAGACTCATAAAGGAAAAAAGGGAGAAGACTCACATCAATAGAATTTGAAATGAAAAAGGAAAAGTAACTACTGACACTGCAGAAATACAAAGGATCATGAGAGATTACTACAAGCAAC
Organism: Balaenoptera physalus; assembly: GCF_965194825.1. Lineage (NCBI taxonomy): Eukaryota > Metazoa > Chordata > Mammalia > Artiodactyla > Balaenopteridae > Balaenoptera > Balaenoptera physalus. The sequence continues at coordinate 21,892,417 of NC_138889.1, forward strand.
TCTATGCCAATAAAATGGAAAACCTGGAAGAAATGGACACATTCTTAGAAAAGCACAACACTCCGAGACTGAACCAGGAAGAAATAGAAAATATAAACAGACCAATCACAAGCACTGAAATTGAAACTGTGATTAAAAATCTTCCAACAAACAAAAGTCCAAGACCAGATGGCTTCACAGGCAAATTCTATCAAACATAGAGAAGGGCTAACATCTACCTTCTCAAACTCCTCCAAAATATAGCAGAGGGAGTAACACTCCCAAACTCATTCCACAAGGTCACCATCACCCTGATACCAAAACCAGACAAAGATGTCACAAAGAAAGAAAACTACAGGCCAATATCACTGATGAACATAGATGCAAAAATCCTCAACAAAATACTAGCAAACATAATCCAGCACCACATTAAAAGGATCATACACTATTATCAAGTTGGGTTTACCCCAGGAATGCAAGGATTCTTCAATATATGTATCAATCAAGGTGATAAACCATATTAACAAATTGAAGAATAAAAACCATATGATCATCTCAATAGATGCAGAAAAATCTTTTGACAAAATTCAACACCCATTTATGATAAAAACCCTCCAGAAAGTAGGCATAGAGGGAATGTACCTAAACATAATTAAGGCCATATATGACAAACCCACAGCCAACATCATTCTCAATGGTGAAAAATTGTAACCATTTCCTCTAAGATCAGTAACAAGGCAAGGTTGTCCACTCTCACCACTATTATTCAACATTGTTTTGGAAGTTTTAGCCACAGCAATCAGAGAAGAAAAAGAAATAAAAGGAATCCAAATCGGAAAAGAAGTAAAGCTGTCATTGTTTGCAAATGACATGATACTATACATAGAGAATCCTAAGGATGCTACCAGAAAACTACTAGAGCTAATCAACGAACTTGGTTAAGTAGCAGGATACAAAATTAATGCACAGAATCTCTTGTATTCCTATACACAAATGACGAAAAATCTGAAAGAGAAATTAAGGAAACACTCCCATTTACCATGGCAACAAAAAGAATAAAATACCTAGGAATAAACCAACCTAAGGAGACAAAAGACCTGTATGCAGAAAACTATAAAACACTGATGAAAGAAAGTAAAGATGATACAAACAGATGGAGAGATATATCATGTTGTTGGATGCAAGAATGAACATTGTGAAAATGACTATACTATCCAAAGCAATCTACAGGTTCAATGCAATCCCTATCAAACTACTAATAGCATTTTTCACAGAACTAGAACAAAACATTTCACAATTTGTATGGAAACACAAAAGGCCCTGAATAGCCAAAGCAATCTTGAGAAAGAAATACGGAGCTGGAGGAATCAGGCTCCCAGACTTCGGACTATACTACAAAGCTACAGTAATCAAGACAGTATGGTACTGGCACAAAAACAGAAATATAGATCAATGGAACAGGATAGAAAGCCCAGAGATAAACCCATACACATATTGTCACCTTATCTTTGATAAAGGAGGCAAGAATATACAATAGAGAAAAGACAACCTCTTCAATAAGTGGTGCTGCAATAACTGGACAGCTACATGTAAAAGAATGAAATTAGAACACTACCTAACACCATACACAAAAATAAACTCCAAAAGGATTAAAGCCCTAAATGTAAGGCCAGACACTGTAACACTCTTAGAGGGAAACATAGGCTGAACACTCGATGACATAAATCACAGCAAGATCCTTTTTGACCCACCTCCTAGAGAAATGGAAATAAAAACAAAAATAAACAAATGGGACCTAATGAAACTTAAAAGCTTTTGCACAGAAAAGGAAATCATAAACATGATGAAAGACAACCCTCAGAATGGCAGAAAATTATTTGCAAATGAGGGAACTGATAAAGGATTAATCTCCAAAATTTACAAGCAGCTCATGCAGCTCAATATCAAAAAAACAAACAACCCAATCCAAAAATGGGCAGAAGACCTAAATAGACATTTCTCCAAAGAAGATATACAGATTGCCAAGAGACACATGAAAGGATGCTCAACATCACTAATCATTAGAGAAATGCAAATCAAAACTACAATGAGGTATCCCCTCACACCAGTCAGAATGGCCATGATCAAAATATCTAGAAACAATAAATGCTGGAGAGGGTGTGGAGAAAAGGGAACCCTCTTGCACTGTTAGTAGGAATGTAAATTGATACAGCCACTATGGAGAACAGTATGGAGGTTCCTTAAAAAACTAAAAATAGAACTACCATATGACCCAGCAATCCCACTACTGGGCATATACCCTGAGAAAGCCATAAGTCAAAAAGTGTCATGTACCACAATGTTCATTGCAGCTCTACAATAGCCAGGACATGGAAGCAACCTAAGCGTCCATCGACAGATGAATGGATAAAGAAGATGTGGCACATATATACAATGGAATATTACTCAGCCATAAAAAGAAACGAAATTGAGTTATTTGTAGTGAGGTAGATCGACCTAGAGTCTGTCATACAGAGTGAAGTAAGTCAGAAAGAAATAATCAAATACCGTATGCTAACACATATATGGAATCTAAAAAAAAAAAAAAATGGTTCTGACAAACCTAGGGGCAGGACAGGAATAAAGACACAGACGTAGAGAATGGACTTGAGGACACGGGGAGGGGGAAGAGTAAGCTGGGACGAAGTGAGAGAGTGGCATGGACATATAAACACTACCAAATGTAAAATAAATAGCTAGTGGGAAGCAGCCACATAGCCCTGGGAGATCAGCTCGGTGCTTTGTGACCACCTAGAGGGGTGGGATAGGGAGGGTGGGAGGGAGATGCAAGAGGGAGGAGATGGGGATATATATATATGTATAGCTGATTCACTTTGTTATAAAGCAGAAACTAACACACCATTTTAAAACAATTATACTCCAATAAAGATGTTTAAAAAAAATCTAAGACATAGTGTTGATGTTATATCTACACTGAAACACTTAACCTCTCAGTTTAAGGTATATTTATAATTTAGGGCATTGTGTATTTCCAGGGCAAAATAAATTGAATCAGCACCAACTATCTTTGTACTCCATTACCATCCTAATGACAACATGGTAGAGAAACTTTCATAATCATACAAATAAAAAGAAATATTAGGTCAGAAATACAGGCCGCACATATTAACATAATGCCTAGAAGAGCATCTTTTGAAATACAATAATCATTTGGAAATTCTTCATCAGCTTAGCACTATCATTTCAACCTAGGAGTGATTATAAAGGGGTTCGGTCAATGCAGTATATAGTCATCCCATTAAGATAACAGTTGAAAATGTGAACCAAAATTAAGAATAATATATTTGTACATCGCTTTCCACCCATTCTCAGACCCACTCCCCTAAATCTAACTTTCTTAGGTAGGTAAAGCTCAGATACACACTGTGGGTGAAATGGATATGTCATGAGGCCAATAGGAAATACAAGATTTAGGACAGAAAAAGTGGCCCATCAACACTTCTTAGGTACTGGGAAGAGCTCCCTTTCCCCTTTCATGATACTAGGAACCTAGGGAGACAGAAAGTGTAGTCACCCAAGAAATATAGACAGAAGTGAGACGGACAGACTTGTGCCCTTGCTCTAGCTGTTCTTCAACAATACTGCAAAAGCAGTATTTAGTGAGATAAAGTCCTGTCCAAGGCATCCTTATGATGGCTGGCTATTTAGTGAGAAGAAAGTTAGGGCATGATCCAAATCAAGAAATGGACTTCCCATTTGCATAGGAAAACTGAGCGTTTCATACCTTCTTTGCTTTGGGCCGCCTTTTACTATAAACCTAAATGGAGTTATTCCTAGATTATTGGGGTTAAGAGTGAGGTGGGTGATGGCTACAGCCTCCAATTATTCCCAGGGGAAAAAAAAGTGAGCAAGAGTTCCACTACCACTGTGTCTTCCAGGATTATTAATACAAAGAGACTTGGGACTTCGAATTGACACTGGGAAAGTATTATCTTTACAGTAGATATAGAAGCTACATAGCAATGAAAGAATCTGTAGGCAAAATTTACCACCTCTCTGGATGCCATTCTTAAATAGAGCTTTCTCGGTTAATACTTAGTACATTATACCAGTAACCATAGCAGCGTACGGATTTTAATATTGCTGTTAAATTCCATATAATTGGCAAATGCAAAGATGAATTAATGTTATTTCCTTTTCTGCTCAACAGAGGTAAGTTGGTATGAAGTTGGGCCACCCTGCAAAACAGAACCAGAAATTTTTCTCTTTCAAGGCCATGAAGAAGGAAACTGAGCAAACAAATTGAATTTAAATCTGAAAGAGATGGGCCTAATATTTATCAAGCATCTCTACCTAGGCTAAAATATTTAATCCTTTCAGAACCATCTGAGGCATAGGTGTTATTATTACTACTTTTTAATTATTATAGATGAAGAAACCAAGGCTTAGGAATTTAAGTAGCTCACTGAAGGTCACACAGCCAGAGCGTGGCAAGAGCAGTATGCAAACATAGGTATATTTTATGTGTATATTCCTGATTCCAATTCTGTGCTCCTTCCTAAGGCATCTTAATTACCATTGGAGCCATTTTACAGATAAGAGAACCAATAATTAATTTCTTCTATCCTTTGACAGGTAAGAAAACTGCAGCTCAGAGTAATTAAGCATCTTCCCAAAGTCACATAATTACTTAATGCCACAGAATTCAAACCTACTTTTTCACAACAGATTTGCCACCAGATCACAAGTATCACAACTAAATCTAAGCCAAAGTGGGAAAGAAAATAATTCATATCAATATTGTTGTCACCAGACACATAGATTAGAGCAAGTCTACCACCACTGGCCATCTGGTCTACAAATGTGGTGGGATCAACAAAAGAATCAAAGAAAAATTTGAGAATGAGGCTGCTGATATGAGAAAGGACTCCTTCAAGTATGCCTGGGTATTGGACAAACTGAAAGCTGAACATGGGCTTGGTATCACCACTGATATTCCCCTGTAGAAATTCAAGACCAGCAAGTAGTATCATTGATGCCCCAGGACACAGAGACTACCAAAAACATGCCTATAGGCACACCCTAGGCTGACTGTGCTGTGCTGACTGCTGCTGCTGGTGTTGGTGAAGTTGAAGCAGGGATCTCCAAGAATGGGCAGACCTGTGAGCATGCACTTCTGGCTTACAGACTGTGGGTGAATTGTTGGTGTTAAAATGGGTTCCACTGAGCCACCCGCCAGCCAGAAGAGATACAAGGAAATCGCTAAGAAAGTCAGCACCTACATTAAGAAAATTGGCTACAACCCCAACACAGTGTCATTTGTGCCAGTTTCTGGTTGGCATGATGACAACATGCTGCAGCCAAGTACAAACATGCTTTGACTCAAAGGATGGAAAGTCACTCATAAAGATGGCAATGCCAGTGAAACCACGATTCTTGAAACTCTGGATTGCATCCTGCCACCAAGTCTTCCAACTGACAAACCCTTGCGTCTGCTCCTCCAGGGTGTCTAGTGTCTACAAAATTGGTGGTATTGACACTGTCCCTGTGGAGAATGGTGTTCTCAAACCCAGCATAATGGTCACCTTTGCTCTAGTCACCGTTACAACTGAAGTCAAGTCTGTTGAAATGCATCCTAAAGCTTTGAGTGAAGCTCTATCTTGGGACAAGGTGGGCCTCAATGTCAAGAACATGTCTGTCAGAGATGTTTGTTGTGGTACTGTGGCTGGTGACAGCAAAAATGACCCACCAGGGACTTCCCTGGTGGCACAGTGGTTAAGAATCTACCTGCCAATGCAGGGAACACGTGTTCGATCCCTGGTCCGGGAAGATCCCACATGCCGCGGAGCAACTAAGCCTGTGCGCCACAACTACTGAGCCTGCTCTCTAGAGCCCATGAGCCACAACTACTGAGCCCACACGCCACAACTGCTGAAGCCCATATGCCTAGAGCCCGTGCTCCACAACAAGAGAAGCCACCACAATGAGAAGCCCGCGCACTGCAACAAAGAGTAGCCCCCAGTCTCCGCAAGTAGAGAAAGCCTGCAGGCAACGACCAAGACTCAGCGCAGCCAAAAATAAATAAATAAATAAATGACCCACCAATGGAAGCAGCTGGCTTCACAGCTCAGGTGATTATCCTTTACCATCCAGGCCAAATCAGTGCTGGCTATGCACTTGTGCAGGATTGTCAAATAGCTCATGTTGCTTGTAAGTTTGCTGGGCTGAAGAGGAAGGTTGACTGCTATTCTGGGAAGAAGCTGGAAGATGGTTCCCAATTCTGTAAAGCTGGTGATGCTGGCATGGTTCATATAGTTGCTGGAAAGCCCATGTATTTTGAGAGCTTTTCTGACAATCCTCCTCTGGATCATTTTGCTGTTTGTGACATGAGACAGACGTGTCTTGGGTGTCATCAAAGCAGTGGATGACCCAGAAAGTTCAGAAGGCTAAGTGAATAATATCCCTAATACATGACACCCCAGTCTTAATCAGTTGCGGAAGAACATTCTCAGGACTGTTTGTTTCTGTTGGCCATTTAAGTTTAACAGTAAAAGACTGGTTAATGATAATGCATCGTAAAACTTTCAGAAAGAAAGGAAAATGTGTTGTGGACCACTTGTTTTTGTGTGTGTATGGCAGTTTTAAGTTATTAGTTTTTAAAATCAGTAATTTTTAATAGAAACAATTTGACCAAAAATCTGTCACAGAATTTTGAGACCCATTAAAATAAAGTTTAATGAGAAACCTGTGTCCTCTTTTGGTCAAGACTGTAAATTCCTATAGTACTACTTAGGTAAAAGATTTAAGTAAGTGTTTCCTATAAACTATTTTTGGTGTTTTATCTGTTGAAACCAAAATTTGATAATTCTGGGTTAACATTTTTTTGTGGGTGGGAATTTTGGTTTTCTTCTCCCTTGTCTAAGAGGAAGAATCATCTATGTTTTTTAGGGACACAGTGAAAAGCTGTGGGAGGGAGTCTGTTGGTTGCAACCCTTCATAGGTTAGGGCAGACAAGCAAAAAGTATTTTTGTTTATAGCTAAGCTCTTGTAAGAAGGCCAAATTCATATATCCAGAAAAGATGAAAATTCTAATTTGAAAAGATACATGCACCCCAATGCTCACAGCAGCATTATTTACAATAGCCAAGACATGGAAGGAACCTAAGTGCCCACTGACAGATGAATGGATAAAGAAGATGTGGTATATATATATACAATGGAATATTACTCAGCCATTAAAAAGAATTAAATATTAACATTTGCAGCAACATGGCTGGACCTAGAAGTTATCATACTAAGTGAAGTCAGTCTGACAAAGACCAATATCATATGATATCACTTATATGTGGAATCTTAAAAAATGATACAAATGAACTTATTTACAAAACAAAAATAGACTCACACACATAGAAAACAAAGTTATGGTTACCAAAGGGGAAGGGGGAGGGGGAGGGATAAATTAGGGGTTTGGAATTAACAGATACACACTACAATACATAAAATAGATAAACAACAAGGATTTACTGTATAGGACAGGAAACTGTATTCAATATCTTATAATAACATATAATGGAAAAGAATCTGAAAAAGAATAGATATATGTATGTATACATATAACTGAATCACTTTGCTGTACACCTGAAACAATTGCAACATTGTAAATCAACTATACTTCAGTTTAAAAAAAAGGCCAAATTCTGCAATATTAAAGTCCATGTGTTGCACACAAAATTTTGTGTAGTCACATCAACATTGAGTAAATTTTTTCGTATAATCTCAAATTTTAGTTTCGCGGTTATTGGAATGTGCATTCTCAGATTTACAAATATTGAAGTAGTTTAAAGAATCTAAAGTGTAAGGCTTAAATAGTAATAACTGCCCTGCTAGAGTTCATCGTATCTAGATTCTAGGAAAAATAAAGATGCTGGGAGTTGAAGAAAAAAAAAAAGAATTCAAACCCAGGACTTTGAATTTCTTCTCCAGGACTCTTTCCATTTTACAGATAATTGTAACATTCTGCTAAGTCCAGTGTTTATCATTTTGTAATGTCATTTGTAACCTTTGTAGAGCATTTATTACTTAATTTAGATGACATCCAGGGTCAACTTGCCTCTTAAAATCTAGACAAGACTGGTCTCCAGCATACCTCATGTTGAAAGTCCAAATCCCTGTCCAAGATTTCTGTGCATTCCTGGGGGGCTTATATTCTCATAACTACCTCCTGCTTCAGCTGACTTCTTGTTCTCCACTTGGTATCTTGCAGCTTGCTCGTCACTGCATGGGTTTTTCAGCTACCTTTCTTAGTTTTACATACACACACACACAAACAAAATTATGCACACAAAGCCTTTGTGTAGCAGATGTTACAAAAAGTTTAGAGACATTAAGAAATAGATTGGGTTTGCACTGATGACCCATCACAACTGGAATTAATAGTCATTCTGTTCTAGAGAGTCTTTTGGCTGATTTTCCGCGTTGCTCAGCCATTCTCTCTCCCTTCTGTCCCCTCCTACCACCATCATTTTTTTTTTTTTTTTAATGGAAAGTCATTCTACCCTCCATTTGTTCTGCCCCACATTCTGAATCCTACGGTGGGCCTATTTTTTCATACCCAAATGCTCCAAGGTATTTTCTTCTTTTAAGACCACTTATTCCCAAAAGAAATTGTACTATCAACTATGAAGAAAACAATAGGATTTTTTAAACCACCCATGAACTATACCACATGATCTAAGGGGCACACAGGGAAGAAAAATCTACTCTTCACACATAACTCAGAGTTCTCTTGGGCCTCACCAGCCTGTGAAAACAACGAGGTCACATGATATTTAACAGTTCAGTCTCCACAACATGCCCACCTCCCCCCCCCCCGACACCCCCAGCCCCATGTCCTGACAGATATGAGGAAGGCCAATATAACAGAAATTCAGCTAATACAACTATGAAGACTAAATAACGTAAAATTAGAGCGGGGAAAGACAGCTGAAGGCTGAAGAGAGTTACTAAGATGACCATGGGTGAAATGGCCCACCTGAGGTTTAAGTCAGCTCTTTCATTTTCTGAACTTGAGTCACCAGGGTTCAATGGTAACAGCTTCTAAAGGTCTGTTTGTTTAATCTATTTTAGTTTTATTCTCCCCCCAACAAAAAAATCTGGGGTTATCTGGGGTTTCCATTTCTGACCAAATGGAAAGTATTAACACTCAAAGCAACTGACAATGGAAATCCGTTTAACTTCATGTTACAATGTTTCTGTTATAAGCAATGAGAAAAACCAGTAAAGTCAGTGAAAAGGCAATCTTGCAAAACAAGTTTTAAATAATGCAGCTACCACAGGTCCTCCATTCCTAAAGTTTTTTATTCATAAAGTTCTAGCAGTATCATTTGGTGGCAAAACTTGAACTGAATAGACATGAGACTGTTTGTAGTCCTTATTCATCCCAATTCATGGGAGTAATCCTGTGTTTCCTGAAGAACATGCAAGTGCTTGATTACAGGGTGCCCCTCCAGCCACACTAGGGGAAGTATGTAAGATGTGGAATGCAGAATCTACCTTTCCAAAGTCTAAGACATAGACTTGCTGAATTCCAGGACCCATGTGGCCCCAAGGGTTGCAGATAAAGGGTTGTACACCTGTGTGTTGACATCTGCTAGAGGAAACTGAGAGCAAAGTGAAGGGAAGTAATGGCAAATGGGGGAAGCTGGTATGGCTCCAGGGGCCCAATTTTCAGAAGGCCTGGTTAGGACATGTGGTCTGTCAAAGGCAGAGAATACTAGACAGAAGACCGTTGTAGACATCTGGAGTCGTACAGAGGCTGTGGTGAGTGAGAATATTTGGGAAACCCTAACAAGTCCTCCAGCCAAAGTCAGACTCGCCTATGGGGACCTGTGGCCCAGCTACTCATCACCACCTACAAAGCAGGGTGTTGAGGGCAGGACAGTAAGATCACAAACATTCTAGTGGAAGTTTCTAAGCTCCTCCTTTTTATTTTAAGAAATCTGATCATTTAAGTTTGGGGTTTATTTCAACGCTCATTTAATTTTCAGAAAAGGGATTATTTTAAAAAGAAGAAAGAGAGAATAGATAAATAAAGACTTACTTACTAAAATAGGTCTTAAACTTGGCAGCACATCAGAATCACTTGGGAAGCTTTTTAAAATATTGATCCCTGAACCCATCCCAGACACACTGATAAGGAGGTCCTGAAGTGCTTCCAAGGCACATGGAATTTTCAAAGTGATCCAAGGTAATCTTGTTGTGTAGACAAGGTTGAGAACTACTGCCTTAGGAAATTTTTTTTAATTTTTAAAAAGAGAAAGACTTTTCCCCTATTTCTGTACAAGGAATGAAAGTGCCAAAGATCCAGAAAAGCCCAAACAGGGTGGCGAGTACACTTTGCAGTTCTTGTTTAATCACATGTACTAACCACACAAAGGAAGTTTCATTTCTGCAAAACCTATCAGTTTCTCTTTCATACTTATTGTTTGCAATCCTAGACGTATAACACAATTTTCAGCCAATGACTTCATCTTCCCCAACCTTGAGGCCATGGATGTGCCCAACATTTATGTACCATCAAGGATTAAGGGAAGGTCTGCTATATGTCAGAAGGAAAAACAGCTTCCCAGAAATTCCCTTGTGTGTTGGATGGAATGTAGCAGAATCAGTGTCTTGACAGGTACCTAACTTCTTTTCTTTCTTCTGATGGCGTATCTGCATAATACACTCCACATTCTTTATATGCATGCTTAAGCAATTTGGCTTTCTCTCCTTTTTCTCTGAATTACCTCAAAATGAAGAAAATGTTGCAAGCTAGTCTCTCTTATCTGCTTTAAAATATGGCTCCAGAATGCTTTCTCTTTGACTGTATCCTGTGTATCCCCATGACTGTTTAGTTTATTTGTGATAGCTGACAATTCCTCCTCTTCATCTGCTGCTTTGGGGAAATGATCAAGCCAAACAGGATTCATATTCTTCACGTGTTAGCCAACCAAACATATTTTCCAAGCTATTATTTATTTTTCTCTCTCCATTTGGACTTTTTCTCCCTTCTCCTCCTTCAAGTCTCTTCCTCAGAGGTTCTGCCTTTATCCTCAATTCAAATTGGGTACCCTGTTACAGTTTCTCAGAACATGATGTGCTTCACTTTTCATAGCACTCATCACAATTTAATTAAATGTTTATCTCTGTACTTATTTATTTAATGTCTATTTTCTTACTAGATGATAGAATATTTGAGGTCAGGAACCAAGTTTGTTTTGTAGTTTAGTCTGTTGTTTAGTTGTTTAGTTTGTCATTTGGTTTGGTTTGATTTTTGTTTTTATCCTTGGTTTCCTGTGTGTGTCTGGGTGTGTGTTTGGGGATTTTCTTGGGTGGGTTCTTGTTCGTTTGTTTGTTTGGTTTTTGGAGGGGAGGGTCCTTTCTTTTTTTTTTATTACCATGTGTCACATCAGTGCCTAACACTAACACAGAGTGGATGATAAATAAATACTAATTGAATCAATGGATTAAAAGCCCCAAAGATTCGAGTAACCTGGGGCATTGGATATGTTCATCAGAAGGTCACTGGAGACTTTATGAAAAGGTGTCAGTTAAAGCAGAGATAACTGGAAACCAGAAAGCAGTAGACTGAAGATGGGCTGGGAGCCCAGAGAAAGGAGGTGTAGTACACTCACCTTTGCATAGCAAGACTTGCAATTGTCATGTAAAAACAAGTGTCCAAAATGTAAGACTTTAACCAATGAGTCACACCTAACCTAATAAATGAACATTTATTTCAGAGTTGCACATTCCATTTTTATATAATTGTGATTCAGAACAAATACCTTGATGATGCTTTATTTGCTATGGCAAGTGCTTAACTGCAGCTTGTTTTGTTGGCATTTATTTAAATGTCAGTAAAACTCTCTCCCACAGATATTAAATTTTATAATTAATCATTCATGAAGCCTTCTTTAATCAACTTTTCCTTTAGTATTTCAAACTCTTGTCAGGCCCATTCATTTCCGCTGTGATGATCTAAGAATTGGTTTTAGGCGATAAATTGACTATGTTCTCCCAGAGCACATTTTCCTTAAGAGTTTGAAAACACTCATCTTCACTCATCTAAGTTATCATGCAGTGGGGCCTGAGCTACAGTAAACACAGCATAATGAGTAGCATCTGTTAACCCAATGGCAAGTGATATCAAGCATTTTCAAGTTTCTTGCATTTTTATGATAAGTAATATAATTTGACCCATATATTCAGTGAATCAGTCAACTAACATGTGCAAGTGCCAACCATGAGTCATATCCGGGAATAGAATTATATACACACTATGATATGTAATATGAAAAGATATATAACACTATGCCTGCCCTCATGGAATTTATAATCCAAGTGGAAAGACAGACATGAAAGCAAGTAGGAGCAGTTAAGAGTTAAGCAGCTATTATGGAGGCAAGTATAATTGATAGAGGAAAAGATTGGAGTCTGGGATAATAGGGGGGTCAGAATGGCTTCCTGACCTGAGCTGTATCTTAAAAACTGAGTAAATAAGGGGGTTGGAGTGAGAGGAGTAATGGGGAGAAAGGACAGTCCAGACTTGAAAAAGTGGATCAAAGACCCAGGAATGTGAAACAGCATGACATCTTGGACATGCTGGTCATTAGGCATCTTGCAGGTGCCTAATGAGATGGGAAATGAGAGTAAGAAATGAGTAAGAGTAAGAAATGAGTAAGAAATGAGATGGGAGAGGCAAGGAGAGACCAGGTCATGTGGTGTCTTGTGCGCTATGCTGAGCAGTGTGGATTATATTCTCTTGGCAATGTGGCATCTCTGGAATGTTTCAAGTAGGGAATTACTTGGTGAGACAGGAGTTTGAGGAGCTCACTTTGGCAGCTGTTTAGAGATTGAATTAGAAAGTTTGAGGTCTGGAGACATTTTATTCATTCATTCAAACATTATAAAAGTACCTTTTAAGTACCAGATACTGTCTACCTCTAGGAATACAGGAATGAACCAAAGAGACAAGATCTCTGGTCTCACAGAGCATCCTAGCAGAGGCAGATAGATAATTACCAGACAAGTAAAGAGACAAACAAGAAAAATAGAAGATAATGTTAAGCACTGTGCAAAAATGAAAATAGGCTGACATAAGAGATACTGGCCAATGGCTACTTGAAATTACATGGAAAGAAAGACCTCTCTGAGCAGAATCTGAATGACAAGAAAAAACAGTCATTCTATGATTGGGGGGTAAGCATTCCAGGCTAAGGGACAGCTGGAGCTAAGAAGATAAAAGTTTAACCAGCTCAAGAAATGGAAACAAGGCCAGTGAACAGCGTTAAGATGGTGAGGGGTAAGAGACTAAGTTTAATAGGTAGACCCAGACTAGAATTCAAAGGACATGTGACCTGAGGCAACAGATTTGGGTTTTATTTTAAGCACCATAGGAAGTCACTGCATGGTTTTAAGCAGGCGAGTGATATGGTCTGGTGTATATTTTTAGATGATCATGGGCTTCTTTGTGGAAGGTGGACAGGAGCAGAAGTAGAAAGAAGTTGGCAAGCTATTGCAGTCGTCCTCATGGGAGGGATCAATCAGGTGGGCTAGGGTGATGGCAGTAGAGATGCAGAGAAGCAGAGGGAACTGGGACGTGTGAGTAGAGTTAAAAAGGACTTGGTGGTAGATTAAACGTGGGGAACAAGAGAGAAAGTGGAATCAAAGAACACTGCTGAATGTTCAGCATGTGCAATGTGTGGATGTTGGAAATATTTGTTGAGAAAGGAGCAGATTGGAGAGAGGAAAATGGGAATTTCTATGGGACCATGTGAAATGTGAGATAACTATTGAATCCAAGAGGAGATGTCAAGTTGGCAAATGGGTGTACATGTCTGGAGCTCCAAGGAGAGGTCAGAGCTGTAGATAAAGATTTGAAAGTCACCCCTGTGTAGTGTTTCAAAAGCCCGGGGACTGGGTGGGACACCAAGAAGATGGTGTAACTGGAAGATAGGAGGATACCCAAAAACCAGCTCTGGATGCTGAGAAGAAGATGTAAATATGGTTTTAAAAAGATACTGTGGCATCACAGAAGCCAAAAAAATAATGAATGATGGCTTTAGAATATGATTATAAGTTTAAAAAAGAAGTACGATATTATCATTATAATAGGCAGAGCTTCTTTTGCAGCTACTTAGCTTGTCCATGTCTCTCTTATTCAACTCTGAAAGTGTAGTGCTGTAAGAGTGTCTGGCACAGAGTAGTAATAAAATAAATCTTGCAAGGGACCTGGGTTGGAGTTTATATAGATGTAGGAAACTTCAAAATTGAGGTCATGGGAGTGGGTGAGTGAGATTACCCAAGATGGGTGTAGAATGAGATAAAAGCCAAGGGCAGAAAGAAGCCAACAAATAATAACATTTAGAGAATGTTTAGCAATGGAACATTTAGCAACACTTAACAGTGGAAACGAAGAAGGAGCATTCAGTAAGACAGGAGTGGAGCCAGGAGAGTGTTATTACTGTGGTGGTGGGGGGATTGGGGGGGGGGGGTAGGAGTGGGAATGTGAAATGCTACCAAAAAATAGGGTCTGCTAGCAGACCTTGGAGAAAAGTAAAGTAAACAAAGAGGATCTTGGTTGTAGTGGGTGAGGAAGAGGTAAGAAAGCCAGGAAAGTAAGTTTGAACTATTACTTCAGGATATGGGAGTTATTGCTTCATGAGTATAGAATTTCAGTTTTGCCAGATGAAAAGACTTCTGTGAATATACTTAACACTACTGAGCTGTACGTTCAAAAATGGTTAAGATGGTAAGTTTTATGTTATGTGTGTTTTACCACAATGTAAAAAAAGAATTTTTTTTCAAACCTAGATGAACAGTAAAGGTAGAACAATCAGGAGATTGATGAAAAGAGACCATCTTCCTCTGAAGCTGGAGAAAAGGAGGTGAAGCTTATGCTGATGAAGAGTTAGGAGACATCAGCACAGAAAGCAAAGAGAAGAGTGTACATTAACCTGACTTTTCTAAAATATAAGGTGTGGTTGTCAGTGAGAATGGGAGGGCAGGCAGGAGTGACTCCCACCTCAGTGATCCTTGACGTCTGAGGAAGATAGCTTAGTGAAATCATTTCACAGAGGAACCAAACCTTGTTTTCGTCTGTTCCTCTCCTGCTAGACAGTTTTTCCCCGAAGTGTATAACTTGTTATTATAATCAGTCAATGAGAATAATACACAGATAAATACAAAATCTTGTATTTGAGTGTATTCAGATTTATATCAAACTTAGCATCCACAATATTTCTTTTGTTCTGGTTGTACAGAAGCAATAAGATCATGACTTCCACAGACCAGTAGTTTTGAAAGTGTATTTATTTGTTGACAGCTCACCTTGCAATCTTAGGACGGTCAAAAATTAAACAAATCTAGAGGCTTAAAAGAGGAATAGTGCTAATTTTTATTTTAAATATGAATTACAGTATCTAAGAATTGCTTGCATTTATTTCATAATGTCAGAAAAGAAGCACTCATGATATACAAAAAACACCAAAAATACCTACAGTGAAATATCACAGCACGATGTTACTCTTTCCCACATGATTATTAATGCCAGTGAGAGTAGAAACAGAGCAGATGTGCCTGAACCTTGCCTGGCATTTAATTTATCCCAGTGCACATGTGCAGGAATATTTTATTTGCTTGCAAAGTTTTATTTGTATCTATATAGACAGGCTTGAATTTTAAAAAGAGCAGTGTATAGGTACAACTTTTTATTGTGGAAATGTTTATAAGCAAATTTTTGTTTTATTCATAAATATTTCAGTATGTATTTCTAAAAGTTAGGAACTTATTTTTTTAAACATAACAATACCATGATCACAACTTAAAAAGTTAATAACTCCTTAATATCATCAAATGTCTACTCATCATTTAAACTTCCCAGTATATTTCCCAGTCGTTAAAATGAGGACCCCAATAAGCTCCATATATGTAGTTAGTTGTTGTGTCCTCTAAGTCTCTTTCAACCTATAGGTTCCCTTTTCATCTTTCTTTTTTTTCCCCAGTCTCTTCCTTTTATATTGAAATTGAATAATAAATGGGCCAGGAACTATGCTAGACGCTTAATGGATATCATCATATTTATTCATCACCAGAACCCTTTACAAGTAGATATTATAATTACCTAGATACAAGATCAGGAAATGAAGGCTTAGAAAAATGAATACACTAGCAGTGACAGAACTGAGTTTACATCTGCAGACCTCCTTGACTCCAAAGCCCATGTTCTTTCTATTATCGATGGCCTCCCAAGTCACCATGTACTTGGGTCTCCAAAGCTCAAGACGACCTCTGTTTTCTTTTGAAATGCTATCCAAGCAAATTTGAGCCCAGGCATCCCAGAAATCTGGGTTTCTGTAATAAATGCAGGAATGAGTGTCAAACCTTCTAACCACTTAGATATTTCCAATTAATTCCCACAAAAGCAACAGAAATTACTGAAATATCAGCTGAGCAATCATCCCCCCATCCCCAACTCCTGGTATCAGCTTTTAGCCTTTCAGAGGTGAGAAGGAGATGAAGAAGTTGTTGAGAGTGACCAGAGAGTGCCATAAGGAGAGAGAGATTCAAAATGGCATCTCTCATACTTGCCTCCTTGACCTCAAGTTTTGCAGAGTTGGTAACTACTGAATGATGATTCTAAACATAATGAAAGTCAGGCAGACTCCATTTTTCTTAAAAAAAAATAGTGCCTTAAAACCTTGTAATAGGGCTTCCCTGGTGGCGCAGTGGTTGAGAATCTGCCTGCTAATGCAGGGGACACGGGTTCGAGCCCTGGTCTGGGAGGATCCCACATGCCTCGGAGCAACTGGGCCCGTGAGCCACAACTACTGAGCCTGCGTGTCTGGAGCCTGTACTCCGCAACAAGAGAGGCCACGATAGTGAGAGGCCCGTGCACCGCGGTGAAGAGTGGCCCCCGCTTGCCTCAACTAGAGAAAGCCCTCGCACAGAAACGAAGACCCAACACAGCCAAAAATAAATAAATAAATAAATAAATAAATAAATAAATAAATAAATAAATAAATAAATAAATAAAAATTTAAAAAAAAAAACCTTATAATAAAACAAGTTTAAAGCAGTTGCAGTCTCTCAGAGAGGTAATATTTTGATCAGGGATTGCATTCTTGACCAAAAAACCATCTCAAAAAAAAAAAAAAATTAAGATATATCCAACAACATGTTAAAAAAAAAACCCTACAATTTTTGCAATTATTTAAAATAATATTCCAAGTGGTATAAATGAACATAAATTTACCTTGTATATTGATGTGTAAAGTAGTCCCAATTTACTATAATTGCACATAGATCTTACAAATGATATGATCCTACTGAATCTCCATATTTACTATTGTTACACCTGTATTCAGTCTCCCAGACTTGGGTCTATCATTTTCATGTTACTTTTTCGGATATATGGTGAATGCCAACTTTATGCCTAAGTAAAAGTTTATTTTATTCCTGTAGTCATTCAATACACATTTAATGAGCTAATCTTAGGTGACAGGCCCAGTGTTAGATGCTAGATACTAGAGAGCAAGTTTAAGACAAGGTTACTGTCTAATAAGGTTAGACAGTAATAAGACAAGGTTACTGTCAGTAAGTAGCTCAGCCCCATAGAGAACCGATATGAAAAGGAACAAAGACGATATAATGCAATGAGAACTGGGTGTATAATGTGCTACAAGGATGCATGAAAGGGAATAGCTAATGCTGCCCAGAGTCTAGGAGGCTTTCACAGAGGAGAGCATCTATGAACTGACTGTTGAAGGACGACAATGACGATGGTGAAAATGGTGGTTCTGGTGGTGGTGCTGCTGGTGGTGATAGCAGCTGTCGTTACTGAGCACTAACTAAGGGCCTATAACCGTGCCATGTTTATATAATATCTCACTAAATCTTCACACTAGTCCATCAAGATCAGCTTTACCCACATTTTACAAAGGAAATAGCTGAGATCTAGGAAATTAAAAATTGTACCTATCACACAAGAGATAGGTGAAATCAAAACCACCTACCAAAACTTTTGGTTAAACCAAAACCTCTGGTTGCAACAATAGCTTCTTATGCTAATACTCTCAGCCTCTCTGCCCAGGAGTTTGTCAGGTGGACGGATAGAGGAAGGACATCCCAGGCAGAGGGGTGGGTGTCTACAAAGGCTTTGAAGTGAGGGGCAGCGGTCCACACTCACAGAAAGCAGGTCCTGGTAGAGAGTAGAAAATGATTACAGTCTCTGCTAGAAGCTTTTCACTAAACATTCAAAAAAAGATCATTTGGGTAGAAGTGTTGAGAGTGGAATTGGAGTGGATGATCAATAGAGTTTATTTACAGGGAAGCTGAAAACTTAATATATTACCTTTCCATCTTCTCAACTGCAAGCTACTTTCAGGCAGAAATTGACAACCAGGTTATATAGTTTATTAATTACATAATGTATTTATTCATCTGACAAATATTTCTTGGATGTCCTTCAACAGTCAGTTCCAATAGTTCTTGGAGAATTAAACCTTGTAATTATTTGTGCTTAAAGGTTTCCAATTTTTAATTTTCTTAAGCCAAAAGCTACCTGACAGGGTCTTGATTTCTTGGATGCAGACACTGTGCTGGGCACTGCAGAGAAGGAGGTAAAGAAGGCACAAAGCCTCCTCAACAAGGGCATCACCTGGAGGAGGAGGCTGGCATCTCAGCAAGCAGACAGCAAGCACGAGGGACCCGTGTGACCGTGTCCTCACTTCCCTCAAATGATTCTCGGTTGGGCACAGTGGTGCTGCTGCCCACAGTGACTTCAGCCAGATGCACAAAATGCACCATGGTTTGAATTTAGAAGCTCCTAAATTAAGAATTAGATTCACAGAGAGATTGAATAACCAGAATAACAGCAGACAAGAGCCAGTGGGAGATGATTTTTTAGAATCTAATAGTCTTTCTCTTTCATGAAGCCTCAGACAATTGTACTATCATGCCACAGTTAGAATACTTCAAATTTATGTCCACCAGGAATCTACTTTTGCACGATATTACAGATAATACTGAAAAAGAAATGTTTGCTTTGGAAAAAATAAAAGGAAAAAGAGAATTAAACGTTGTAATTATTTGTGCTTAAAGGTTTCCAATTTTTAATTTTCTTAAGCCAAAAGCTACCTGACAGGGTCTTGATTTCTAAGCGGAATAAATAGAGGATTAAACAATTGTTAACAGTGTAATATTTAGTTAAAGTAGATTAATAGATAATGTGATAGAAAAAATAGAAAATGAATGAACATCAAGGATACGAAAAGGCAGATGACCACAGTGAAGATCAGGGGACAGCTGGCCTAAGGCTCTATAGTGGTGCTTTAAATGGAAGATAGAAACTGTGGTCTCTCTCAGTTAAACACCATGCGCATATTCAGGGGCAAGATTAATATATATAAAGGTGGAGGACGTGAGCAACATGCTATGAGAAATGGAACCAAATATTCCCTAGGTCTTAAAATTCAGTGATTGCCCCCTCCTAGACACCTCCTTCTGTCTGAAGCCATGGCAAATGGCATTCTCAGAGTCCATACTGTGAAGTTCCAAGTATAAAGTGGGTCTGCACTGATGTAAACATAAGTCTAAGGATGGAGGTTCCTCTCCGTAGTGGTTCAGAAGAACTCCTGACTCTTACAAAGATTTGACAATGAAGACCTAGCAGGGGAAAAAAAGAAGAGGAAGAGTGGGGAATTAGAGTAAATCTCTGTGGTTTAGAGCTTATGCTTTGATTCACATTTGTAAGTAAACAGCCTTTGACCTATTCAAATGCATCACTCCAGGAAAGTCCCCTTCTCTGTCCTATATCATCAATTTTTCCTTGTCTATTGGTTGGATCATTTCCAACACATGTAAACATGTTTTTTTCTTTTTCATCTTATAAAAATGTCCTCTCTGGACTGTACTTCCCCCTTCAGCTGCTGCCCATTTCTCTGTTCTCCTTTTTAGCAAAACTTCTTGAAAGATTTGACTATTCACTACTCACTATTTATTCCTCCAATTTTGTTACCACACTCTAATTCGGCTTTTCCACCACCACTCCCCAAAAGCTCATTAATGAACTCCATGTTGCTGAATCCAATGGTCAATGCTCCGTCATCCCTCTTGGCATTATCAGCAACATCTGACACAACTGATAGCATTCAATTTCTTGGAAATACTTCCTTCACTTGGAATTCATGGACACACATTGGCTGCCTCCCTTACTGGTTTATCCTCTTCTCCAAGCCCAGTGCTTGGTTCTTGAACCTCTCTCTTTTCTCCACACTCTCACTTGAGACCTCATGGCGTTAAATACCATCTCTATGTTAATGACTGCCAGATTTATACTTCCATGCTGGACCTCTCCTCTGAAATCTTGTCTTATCCATCCAACCATCTACTCAGCAATTCTATTTGGATGTCTAAAAAATATCTCAAAATTAATATGCCCCAAACCGAACTCATGATCTCCTTGCCACCATCAAATTTGGATCACCCATAATCTTTCCCATCTCAGTAAATAGCATCCATCCTTCCACTTGTTCAAGCCCAAAATCTCAGAATTTGTGTCTAATTTCCTTAAAGTAAGAGTTTTTTTTTTTTTCTTTTCCCAAGAGAGGTCCTACTAAAATGTCATAGATCCCTTTGAGGAAGGACCCAGTGCCACAAGTACCACAAATCTTCCTTTCAGTCTTCCCCAAAGGGAATGTGGTAATTTACCAGGATGACTGTGCACTATGGAAATGGAAATACCCAAACTTTTCTGGGATTACTGAAGACTGGCTCTGAGTTGACACTCATTCCTAAGAACCCAAAATGCTACTGTGGCCTACAAGACCAAATGGGGACCTATGGAAGTCAGGTGATAAATGTAATTTTGGCCTAAGTCTTTCATGGACCCAGTGGATGCAGAGAACCATTCTGTGATTATTTCCCTAGTGGCTTAAGGTCCAGTTGGAATTGACATTCTCAGGAACTGTCAGAATCCCCACAAGAAGGACAGAATAATGATGGTTAAGATTATAGACTCTGGAGCTAGCCTACCTGGGTTCAAATCCGATATATGTCACTAGCTGTGTGGCCTTGGGCAAATTACTTTATTAACTCCTTTGTGCTTCCGTTTCCTAATCTTAAAAATGAGATAATGATATCCCTTAAGGGTGGTATGAGGATTAAATGAGTTAGTATTTGTCAAATGCCTATACATAGTAAGTGCTACATAAATGTTGCTTAAATAAATAAATTCCTTAATCCCTTTCTTTACTTCACACTGCCCCTCAAATCAGTCAGGAACTCCTTTTGGCTTTACCTGAAAGTCATATTTAAAGTCTGACTGCTTTACACTACACTCCCTCCTCCCAACCCCCACGGCCACCACCACAGAGCCAGCCGCAACCAACTCTTACTGGATTATTGCAGTAACCTCTTAACTGATCAGGCCCTCCATTACCTCCCTAGCCCCATCTCTTAATAGTCTCCATATTCATCCTACTGCACTCCCCCCACACCAGCTGCTCCCCCGAGGACTCCAGACTTGCTCTCACTTCAGTGCCTTTGCACTGGCTGTCTTCTTGGCCTCGGATGCTCTCGCTCTGGTTATCCTCATGTGTCAACACTCTGACGTTTTTCGCAAGTGTCAGCTTCCTAATAAAGCCCACTCTGATCATCCTATTTAAACATTTTTATGCCCCCATACATACTGCCAATACATCCATACACACTCTTTATCCTGCTCTATTTTTTTTTTTTTAACTTTGGGTTTATTTATTTATTTATTTATGGCTGCGTTGGGTCTTCGATTCTGTGCGAGGGCTTTCTCTAGTTGCGGCAAGTGGGGGCCACTCTTCATCGCGGTGCGCGGGCCTCTCACTATTGCGGCCTCTCTTGTTGCGGAGCACAGGCTCCAGATGCGCAGGCTCAGTAATTGTGGCTCACGGGCCTTGTTGCTCCACGGCATGTGGGATCTTCCCAGACCAGGGCTCGAACCCGTGTCCCCTGCATTAGCAGGCAGATTCTCAACCACTGCGCCACCAGGGAAGCCCCTATCCTGCTCTATTTTAATAGTACTCATCACTTTCTAAAATGTACAGAATTTACTGTATTTAGTAGATCCCACAGAAGATCCTGAAAAGGTCCCAAGTGATTAAAGATCCACTAGATAGAAGGTACCTGAATCCCCGAGTCACTGCTTAGAGGAGAGTTGTCCAGGGGAACCTCCTGAGCAGCAACATACGCACGGAACTTTCCACGAGCAAGGGCTGACTGCTTGCCGTCACCAGTTCGATGGAGCACAGATTACTGCCTCTACCTGGCCTTGCCATCATTCAAGAGCCTCCTTAACTGCCCAGCTAATATCCCAGGGGTGAATGGAGCCATGCATAGGAAAAAGAAAATAACAATAGCACCTACAGCACCCAGCAACCAGAGAGAGGAAAACAAGCAGAATGCCTAAAACTGGCAGCTCCTTATATACCGGAACTGCTGGAGAGGAAAGATGATAGCTTTAATTTTTGAATGAGATTTAAAAAATGATAATAACAATGGTGCTCAAAGAAATTCACTTCTAATATATGAAGAGAAAAAAAAAAAACAGACTCTGGAATTCAAAGAGTTTTTTCTTGTTTTGTTTTCTTTTTTGACTTTACAAAGTCCACAGATGGAATAGAAGGAGCTTCTATTTTCTGTTGGGGATTGAATTTGGACCCGTATGATCAAGCAAAACCTATCTCAACACAGAAAGTAAAAACACAAAGAGATGGAAATCATAAGAGAAATTTTTAAAAAGGGCTTGGAGGACAGATGCATAGACCCAACATGTGAAGAATGAAATTTCCAAGGGAGGGAAAGGGAACAGATGTAGGAATGCATTAATTAAGGAAATAACAGAAGAAATTTTCCCTTTTTTGAAGAAAGACTCAAGTCTACAAATTTAAAGTGCTCATTGAGTTCCAGGCATAATTGATGAGGAAAAAAAAAAATTTTTAAACCCAATTGGGCATATCCAGGCAGAATTCCTAAATTCAAGCATAAAGAAAATGCATAAGCTGTCACACATAAAAACTGTGTTACATACAAAGGAAAGGGCCAACACAAATAGGACTGAGGCACTAGACAGAAGAATTACCCCCATAGAGCACTGAGGCAGGAGGATGCCGACCCCAAATCCTATCTCCCCGAGAAAGCCAGCTGTCAGGGTGAGAGAGGGAGTGGGCAAATATGCAGGAATCCAGGACTTACATCACCCACATATTCCATCTAAGGTAATGCTTCAGGAAGGACTCCAAGACAACAAGATAATCAAAACAGAGTCCCCAGTAGGGCACAAAGAGGTGAGGAAATAGCATGAACATGAGTCTCTGTCTCTCTGCATTTGTGTGTGTGTGTACAGTTTTCCACTTAGATATACTTAATTTTCCACTTAAACCTAAATTGAAAATGATAGAATACCTGGGAATTTGTAATATAAGTGCTAAACAATGATCATATAAAGAGAAGAAACAACCTACAGGGGAAAACCTAAAAAAGTCTAAAAGTATTAAATGATCTCATAAATCCTTGGGAAGGGAGGAAGGAGCAAGTAGAGAAGGGAAGTGGAAGTTTTCTTAAGGTTTCACCTGAGAAACAAGTAAGGAAATGAAAACATTATAAAAGTGAAGGAAGACAGTGAGAAAATAAAACACTTCCATGGAGAGATATGATCGGTACCTTATTTTCATACTGATAGCAGAGAAAGAAGTGGTTCAATAGAAATAAACAAAATGAAAGTAATACCTAGAAGAGTGGGGTCATGTGATAGAACCTCTAAATTTAATAAGGAAAAGCTAGACAACTAATAGTAGTTTGATCAACCCACCAAAGCTAAGAGGGGGGGGGGAAGGAAAAACAACATAATATAAATAATATGCATGAGGTAAAATGAAAGAAATAAAATCAAAAATATCTGTTTTCAGTTAAATGTGAAGGGATTGGATTCACCTTTCAAAGACAAAGACTGTCAGATTGGATTTTAAAAAAAAAGTAGATGTGGCTATTTTCAAAACACACTGAAAAAAAAAGTTTCTTTTTAATGTTGGAAAGAAAGAAGTAGGCAAACAGATATCAGGAAAATACATTTTTTTTAGAAAAGGAAGGGAGGAAAAGCAGCATACAATTATAATTAGCAAAGCAGCATTTAAGATTAAAAGCATTCATCAGTGCAAGAGGAAGGTTACAAAACATAAAGGCACCATTTATTAAAAGGATGTAACAGTCACAAATCTGTAGGTACCAAATATCTAAAAAGCTAAATATATGAAGCAAACGCCATTAGAAATCTTCTTTAAAAATGCTACATAAACCTTAACTTTATAGAAGGTTATTTTAATAATTACTTTCATTATATCACTTTTATATTTTTGTTCCTGTGTTTAGTGTAGGTGGCCATGTTTATGCTTTGGTAGATCCCCTCAGGTGCAGTTAATCTTAGAAGAAGGGTGCCTGTAGGTATTAAGTTTACTTATAAAGATTCCAACAGGGTCTTGTTTTGAAAGCTCGTGATCCCCTTACCACACTGCACACTCTCCCTTAGGCCAAAGTGAACCCAGCAAGAAGCATCACAGGGCCCACCAGGCAGAGAGCAGAATGGAGGGCCCCTGGGGCCCCTCTGAGGATATGTTCCATCCCCTACTGGTGCAGCACGGCCTCAGGCCATCCATCCACCCTGAGCCTCCACCAGGACCATCTGAGCCTCACACTGAGTCCTCACCCCTAATGCGTTACCCCAGTGGGGTAAAAGGGGTGGGTGTCCTGAAGGGAGACCGGAATCCTCTCTGTCCTCTGCTAGCCACTCCCTAGATTCAATCCTGGCACTTGGCAAACATTCATCCCTCTTCAGTTTCAACAACAAAAGAGTTTTGAGCACACAGTATGTATAAGACCCTGTTCTGGGCTTCTTTATTTAGGGCACTTTTTTCCCCAAGATTTCCCTGAGGTCTAGTGAGTGAGCCAGAGTTCTAGGACTCGTGTGGCTTCCAAATGCTCCACATTTTGGGGTTGTCTGGCAATGGTCCATAGGCAGTTCTGACCCATGACTTAATTTCTATCAGGCTGAGGAAAAATTATTGTATTAAGATTAATACAGGGACTTCCCTGGTGGCACAGTGGTTAAGAATCCGCCTGTCAATGCAGAGGACACAGGTTCGATCCCTGGTCTGGGAAGATCCCGCATGCTGCAGAGCAGCTAAGCCCATGCGCCACAGCTACTGAAGCCCACGTGCCTAGAGCCCGTGCTCCACAACAAGAGAAGCCACCGCAATGAGAATCCCCTGCCCTGCAACGAAGAGTAGCCCCCACTCGCTGCAACTAGAGAAAGCCCATGCACAGCAATGAAGACCCGACGCAGCCAAAAATAAATTAATTAATTAATTTAAAAAAAAGATTAATACAATAAAGTGAGTTTTTAGTGAAGCTAAATTTATTCCATTTAGACACTTTTTCTTTATCCTGATACTATGTCCTTCCTCTTTATAGCTTAAAGTAGCCTTTCTCTTATGAAATGATAGCAGATGGCAGAGTTTTTTTCAATATTCTTACTTGAAAAATAAAACGTTGACAACCCAATAGACACCCCCCCAAATAATTTAATGTATGATGAATATAAGATGTATAACTCTGTGAATTCAAATGTGTGGGGACCTCTGTTCTCTATGGCTTCCTCTCTGTACTTTGTGTGTGTGTGTGGCCACGCTGCAGGGCATGCGGGATCTTAGTTCCCCAAACAGGGATCGACCCCGTGCCCTTTGCAGTGGAAGCACGGAGTCTTAACCACAGGACCACCAGGGAAACCTCCCCACCCCCATACTACTAAGAACTATCCATGCTGAAAGTATACATTTCTGCCATCACCTCTCACTCTGCAAATACATCTTGACCAGCAATGGAAATGGTCCAGTCATTCAAGGAATCAGATTTCGCCTGAAAGGATGGGGGCTACATAAAACAGAATCCAGTCCTGGGAGGCTGGAAGAACACACTGCATTGCCAAGTATTGCTGAGCCTGATGGATCTGTCCCCACATTGCCAACTGATGTCATAAGCTTGGTCCCCCACATATTCTACTGGGGAAACTCATCATAATCCAATTTCATTCTAAAAGAAAAATTCTCTGATACACACATAGCAGTCATCACAAATATGACAAAGTTGCCCTGAATCTGTCTTTAAAATTCAAAAGAAAAAAGAATGACAATTGAAGGTCATAATTGTACCGATATCAAACCAAAGACAGAGAAGTGTTGTCTTCATTTACATCACGCTCTTACCTTCCAAAATTTCAAAATGATTTCTGATGTTCTCTCCATTATTCACTGATTAAAATTTTAGGAAGTTTACTTTTAACCCAGGTTGAATTTGGCAGTTTGGCTCATTTGACATGGTGCTTCACTTCTTTCCTGCACAGGAGACAGCATGGTATAGGGAACTTTGGTCTGTCTGACAGCAAGTATCTGAGTTTGAATCCTGACTGAAAATTTTTTATTAGCTATATTACTTTCAGCAAGCTTTTAACATCTCTAAGCCTCAGTTTCATCATTTGTAAAACGGGTATTATAAGACAAACAGCATAGTTGTAATACAGTTGGTATAAAGTATCCAAGAAATGCTAGTAGTATTTTTTAATATAATTAGGCCCAAATTTTACTTTCAAATAAACTTACACAAGATACCTTTTTTTCTGTTTGTATTATTTTTCAAAAAGCAACTGGGAGGAAGAGTTTAAATTTGCTTCTCAAGTTTGTAAAGAATTACATAGATGAACCTGGAGTGAAAAGGGTCTTGGGCCAAATGTTTTGTCTGCTTGTAATGCCACATATCCACAAATAAGAACTACAAGTGGTCTCAGCTTTAATTTCACACCACTGTCTCTTTAACCAAGCAGCGTCCTCAGAACTGTGCTTCAGTGCTGAATCATTACTGACTCAGAGGTTTATAAATACTGCTACATGAATCACTTGGAGTTTTCTTTAGTGGTCCCCTACTTCCCTCTCGAAGATTCAATTAAACCTGACCCCGCAAAGGGAGTGATATCTGACTTCCCATATTAGTGGGGCTGCTAAGTCTCTATGACGTACATGATACATTTATAAGAAGGAACATTCTAAAATTAAGCTTAATGTATTCTCATTCAATTCACTAAATAACTGATGTAACTTGAAGACAGTAAGCTACCCTCATCAGTTTTCTATAACAGCTTACTAAATGTCAGAAAGAAATAGAAATGTTCTAAACTAGGACCTCACTCCTAATTCCTTACAAAATAAGTTAGAATGCATACACTTTATAGAAAAAAGCTTTAAAATGATGTAAATATAATAACATTCAAAATCTAAATTTCATTTGGTAGGAATGGTTAAAAGATAACACTCAGAAAGACAGCTAAGGTGCCGTATTGAAAGCAACTGAAATGTTACTGCCGGTACATGAAATCATTTCAGTAAGGAATTTACTTCAGAAATAGGGGCGAAGAATTATAGAATAATGCACAAGTCAACACTGTTAGAGCCAGCACATCATCTACGCTAACAATGATGTACAGCAGCAAAGATAATCCAAAAATCTTTTATATTTGTTTTTGTATTATATTATTATTTGCAGTAGATATATCTTCCCAATTGTATTTCAGATTTGTTTCCCTTTTTGGATATTCATTACCTGATGGATGGGGGAACATACCCAATGGCAATCTCAAGGGCACAGGGAAGCCAGGGAGATAAAATTTTGCCAGAGATAATCTACAAAACAAATTGTGTCTGTAAGTGAGTAGGAGGCGTGGCCTGGAACCCTGAGGGTATGGAGGGGAGTGAGGTCAAGCACGTTATTGATGGCTCTGCCATCCATCAGCCGCAACAAGTGGCCCAGGGAGAAGCGTGGTTGCAAACATGCCTACTCACTGCAATCTCTCTCCTTTCCCTCAGGTACACAACTAACCTCTTCAGAGCTATCATGGTTAGAGCATTGTGGAGGACCAGCCTCCTGAGAAAGGACCACCTGAGTCCTGGATGAGAGCATCCTGGGCTTCTTTGGGGCCAGAGAAATCCTGAAACTACACATCACCCATATATGTTTTGAGACATGCTTTAGATGCTTATTTTTAGAAGCCCTGCAACTACTTGAAAAATTGAATGTATTGCAGAATAGAGTTATGGCCAATGGTGGCAGAGTCTGCATGAAGTCTCTGCTTCATGGTCTTCTGGGAAAAACCCTTCAACTTGTTGGCTATACTGTTCAGTATAACTGTGTAGCTCATTGTGTTTTTGAACATGTCGGTGGTGCTGTCATGTATTCTGGACTATCAATGGAGCCTACAATTAAAAATTCAGATGTTAAAATATTTGCCAATTTGCAGAGAATCTTGACATTTTTATGACATCCAAAAAGGTGACACTGTGATTGCAAAAAGCCCAAGTGATCCAAAATCAAATATTTGTAAAAGAGTAATTGGTTTGAAAGGAGACAAAATCCTCAGCAATAGTCCATCAGGTTTCTTTAAAAGCTATAATTATGTGCCAATGGATCATGTTTGGTTAGAAGGTGGTAATCTACACAATTCTACAGATTGCAGATACTTTGGACCTATTCCATGTGGGCTAATAAGAGGATGTGTCTTCTTTAAGATTTGGCCTCTGAGTGATTTGGATTTCTACCTGAAGGCCTTAAATGGCCACAGATCTCACAATGATTAGCAAGCATTTATTCTTTGACTTGCTTATTGTCTCCTGTTCAAGTGAATTTATTATTGTCACTGAAATCATATACTTACCAATAAAATACTATTCAAAAAAAAAAAAAACCAAGTACTCCCAAATTGGGGGAGGGGGGGGCAAGTCTAAAGAAAGCTAATATAAATCAATTGAAAATGAATGCGCTAAGCCACATGCTGAGAAGAATTTGCAAAGAAATCTTTCTTATTCTTAAGAAGGAGATGAACTGCAATTTATGTAAAAATTCTTCTTAATCTTTTAAATTCTAGGGAAGGTAACAGTGGAACAACTAGTTTCAAATCTCTTCCCAGACACAGACAAAATCATAAAAGTAAAATATAGGAAACAATTCCTCAGTACTGAAAGGAAGGCATGTTGTCAACAAACAAGGAAGATTATCTCACCTATAAGGTAAAGGATAAACAGGATCAGATGATCTCACTAAAAACCAATTCAGTTTTCCCTGGAAGTACAGGGTTACAGGAAGAGAGTAAAGCAAATCTTGACAAGTTTCACCAGCACTCCCTAATAATGAGGGATGAGGGCAAGAGGTGAGTGTGGCAATGGATGGATCCGTGGATTCAGAGGCTGGGGCAGGTGGAAAAAGCAAGCGCTGGGTACAGCAGAAAACTGTTCAGCAACTCAGATGCTGCCGCCTGGGTTCTCGATAGCCGAGTGGATGCATTTTGACCTGGAGAAACACTTCCTGAAATGCGGAAGGAGGCAGGACCCTCAATCCCACTCTGACAGAGCAGGAAGGACCGTGAGAAAGATGGAGGCCACTCCTTGTGGAGGCACATTTGTACTGGCCCTAACTGCAGCATATATGGAGCAGGGAGGCCCATGAAACTCGCTCCAAGCTTTCTCTCACCCAAAATTTTACCTTCCTGGCCATTTCCTCCGGATACATTAAAACGCATCCCCAAATTACAGTAGAAATAATTGGGAACATTGTAGAGGGACAACCCTCCACAATGACAAGTCACTCTCCCAGTCTGAAGGGTAAAATATCTGGGGAAGATCCTAGAGAAAGCTATACCCATCTTGTGTACTTGGAGTTAGTGGTCAGGCTAAACAAAATGCCAAATGTAAAATATCTGGCCTCTGGTACAATAATTTCAGCAAAGAATGGAAACACAACTTCTGAGACAAACGTATAGATTTCCCCCCTTCCTGACCCACATGTGACCCCCGTTCCCTCCCTACCCTATTCAGGCTACTGAATGACTGAATTGATAACATTATCTAACAACACCCAGTCCTCCAGGTTATCTATGAGGAAAAATTATTTTAAAAAACAGACTGAAGTCAGACAGCTTCTTTGCAATATTAAATGCCAAAAGAAAAGGGAATCATTAATTTTTAAGGAAAATAGCTATAACACTGAGTCAGTAATGAACATAACATGGTATAGAACATAATACTGAGTTCTATAACTCAGTAAAGTGTCCTTTCATATAGAGATAACAGGAAAATCAAATATGCAAATCTTCAGAAGGTGTACAACCCATATACTCTACTCAGAAAAATGACTTGAGATTATGTACTGGTGGCCAAGAGGAGATGCAAATAAAAAAGTAACAGATGGAGATGCACTGATATGAAAGGCCCAGATACATGAATTAAAACACAACCAGGAGGAGGAGCTTCAAGATGGTGGAAGAGTAAGACGTGGAGATCACCTTCCTCCCCACAAATACATCAAAAATACATCTACATGTGGAACAACTCCTACAGAACACGTACTGAACGCTGGCAGAAGACCTCAGACTTCCCAAAAGGCAAGAAACTCCCCACGTACCTAGGTAGGACAAAACAAAAAAGAAAAAACAGAGACAAAGAATAGGGATGGGACCTGCACCAGTGGGAGAGAGCCGTGAAGAAGGAAAGGTTTCCACACACTAGGAAGGCCCTTTGCGGGAGGAGACTGCGGGGGGCAGAGGGGGGAACTCCGAGGCCGCGGAGGAGAATGCAGCCACAGGGGTGCAGAGGGCAAAGAGAAGAGATTCCTGCACAGAGGACAGGTGCCGACCAGCACTCACCAGCCTGAGATGCTTGTCTGCTCACCTGCTGGGGGGGCGGGGGATGGGAGCTGAGGCTCGGGCTTCGGAAGTCGGACCCCAGGGAGAGGACTGGGGTTGGCCGCGTGAACACAGCCTGAAGGGGGCTAGTGCACCACAGCTAGCCAGGAGGGAGTCTGGGAAAAGGTCTGGAGCTGCCGAAGAGGCAAGAGACTTTTTCTTGCCTTTGTTTCAGGGTGTGCGAGGAGAGGGGACTAAAAGCACAGCTTAAAGGAGCTCCAGAGACGGGTGCGAGCCACGTCTATCAGCGCGGACCCCAGAGACGGGCATGAGATGCTAAGGCTGCTACTGCAGCCACCAAGAAGCCTGTGTGCAAGCACAGGTCACTATCCACACCTCCCCTCCCAGGAGCCTGAGCAGGCCACCATTGCCAGGGTCCCGTGATCCAGGGACAACTTCCCCAGGAGAACACACGACGCGCCGCAGGCTGGTGCAATGTCACGCAGGCCGCTGCCGCCGCAGGCTCGCCCCACATCTGTAACCCTCCCTCCCCCCGGCCTGAGTGAGCCAGAGCCCCCGAATCAGCTGCTCCTTTAACCCCGTCCTGTCTGAGCAAAGAACAGACGCCCTCAGGCGACTTACATGCAGAGGTGGGTCCAAATACAAAGTTGAACCCCAGGAGCTGTGTGAACAAAGAAGAGAAAGGGAAATATTTCCCAGCAGCCCCAGGAGCAGCAGATTAAATCTCCACAGTCAACCTGATGTACCCTGCATCTGTGGAATACCTGAATAGACAACGAATCATCCCAAATTGAGGAGGTGGACGTTGGGAGCAACGATATATATTTTTTTTTCCATTTTTCTCTTTTTGTGAGTGTGTATGTGGATGCTTCTGCGTGTGATTTTGTCTGTATAGCTTTGCTTTTACCATTTGTCTTAGGGTTCTATATGTCCGTTTTTTTTTTTTTTTTAGTATAGTTTTTAGTGCTTGTTATCATTGGTGGATTTGATTTTTGGTTTGGTTGTTCTCTTCTTTCTTTCTTATTTTTAAATACTTAAAAAAATTTTTTAATAATTATTTTTTGTTTTTCATTTTAATAACGTTTTTATTTTATTTTATTTTATTTTATCTGCTTCTTTCTTTTCTTTCTCCCTTTTATGCTGAGACATATAGATGACAGGCTGTTGGTGCTCCAGCCAGGCATCAGGGCTGTGCCTCTGAGGTGGGAGAGCCAAGTTCAGGACACTGGTCCACAAGAGACCTCCCAGCTCCACGTAATATCCAACAGTGAAAAATCCCAGATATCTCCATCTCAACGTCAAGACCCAGCTCCACTCAACGAAAAGCAAGCTACAGTGCTGGACACCCTATGCCAAACCACTAGCAAGACAGGAACACAACCCCACCCATTAGCAGAGAGGCTGTCTAAACTCATAATAAGGTCACAGACACCCCAAAACACACCACCAGACGTGCACCTGCCCACCAGAAAGACAGGATCCAACCTCATCCAGCAGAACACAGACACCAGTCCCCTACACCAAGAAGCCTACACAACCCACTGAAACAACTTTAGCCACTGGGGGCAGACACCAAAAACAACAGGAACTACGAACTTGCAGCCTGACGAAAGAAGACCCCAAGCACAGCAAGTTAAGCAAAATGAGTAGACAAACAAACACACAGCTGATGAAGGAGCAAGGTAAAAACCCACCAGACCTAACAAATGAAGAGGAAATAGGCAGTCTACCTGAAAAAGAATTCAGAATAATGATAGTAAAGATGATCCAAAATCTTGGAAATAGAATGGAGAAAATAAAAGAAATGTTTAACAAGGACCTAGAAGAACTAAAGAGCAAACAAACAATCATGAACACCACAATAAATGAAATTTAAAATTCTCTAGAAGGGATCAATAGCAGAATAACTGAGGCAGAAGAATGGACAAGTGACCTGGAAGATAAAATGGTGGAAATAACTACTGCAGAGCAGAATAAAGAAAAAAGAATGAAAAGTATTGAGGACAGTCTCAGAGACCTCTGGGACCACAATAAACACACCAACATTAGAATTATAGGGGTCCCAAAAGAAGAAGAGAAAAAGAAAGGGACTGAGAAAATATTTCAAGAGATTATAATTGAAAAGTTCCCTAATGTGGGAAAGGA
Organism: Balaenoptera physalus; assembly: GCF_965194825.1. Taxonomy (NCBI): domain Eukaryota; kingdom Metazoa; phylum Chordata; class Mammalia; order Artiodactyla; family Balaenopteridae; genus Balaenoptera; species Balaenoptera physalus. The sequence goes on from NC_138889.1 coordinate 21,925,346, forward strand.
AGTAGTTAATCAAGTCCAGGAAGCACAGAGAGTCCCATACAGGGTAAATCCAAGGAGAAACACGCCAAGACACATATTAATCAAACTATAAAAAATTAAATACAAAGAAAAAATATTAAAAGCAGCAAGGGAAAAACAACAAATACAAGGGAATTCACTTAAGGTTAACAGCTGATCTTTCAGCAGAAACTCTACAAGCCAGAAGGGAGTAGCAGGACATATTTAAAGTGATGAAAGGGAAAAACCTGCAACCAAGGTTACTCTACCCAGCAAGGACCTCATTCAGATTTGACAGAGAAATTAAAAGCTTTACAGACAAGCAAAAGCTAAGAGAATTCAGCACCACCAAACCAGCTTTACAACAAATGCTAGAGGAACTACTCTAGGCAGGAAAAACAAGAGAAGAAAAAGACCTACAATAACAAACCCAAAACAATTAAGAAAATGGTTATCGGAACATACATATCGATAATTACCTTAAATATAAATGGATTAAGTGTTCCAACCAAAAGACATACACTGGCTGAATGGATACAAAAATTAGACCCATATAAATGTTGTCTACAAGAGACCCACTTCAGACCTAGGGACACATACAGACTGAAAGTGAGGGGATGGAAAAAGATATTCCATGCAGATGGAAATCAGAAGAAAGCTGGAGTAGCAATTCTCATATCACACAAAATAGACTTTAAAACAAAGACTATTACAAGAGATAAAGAAGAACACTACATAATGATCAAGGGATCGATCCAAGAAGAATATAGAACAATTGTAAATATTTATGCACCCAACATAGGAACACCTCAATACACAAGGCAAACACTAACAGCCATAAAAGGGGAAATTGACAGTAACACTATCATAGTAGGGGACGTTAACACCCCACTTTCACCGATGGACAGATCATCCAAAATGAAAATAAATAAGGAAACACAAGCTTTAAATGATACATTAAACAAGATGGACTTAATTGATATTTATAGGACATTCCATCCAAAAACAACAGAATACACTTTCTTCTCAAGTGCTCATGGAACATTCTCCAGGATAGATCATACCTTGGGTTACAAATCAAGCCTTGGTAAGTTTAAGAAAACTGAAATCGTATCAAGTGTCTTTTCTGACCATGACGCTATGAGACTACATATCAATTACAGGAAAAACTCTGCAAAAAATACAAACACATGGAGGCTAAACAATACACTGCTGAATAACCAAGAGATCATTGAAGAAATCAAGGAGGAAATCAAAAAATACCTAGAAACAAATGACAATGAAAACATGATGACCCAAAACCTATGGGATGCAGCAAATGCAGTTCTAAGAGGGAAGTTTATAGCAATACAAGCCTACCTTAAGAAACAAGAAACAGGGCTTCCCTGGTGGCGCAGTGGTTGGGAGTCTGCCTGCCAGTGGTCTGGGAGGATCCCGCATGCCGTGGAGCAGCTGGGCCCGTGAGCCACAATTACTGAGCCTGTGCGTCTGGAGCCTGTGCTCCGCAACAAGAGAGGCGGCGATAGTGAGAGGCCCGCGCACCGCAATGAAGAGTGGTCCCCGCTTACCGCAGCTGGAGAGAGCCCTCGCGCAGAAACAAAGACCCAACACAGCCATAAATGAATAAATAAACAAATACTTTAAAAAAAAGAAAAAAAAAAAGTAAAAGTCTATTAATTAAAAAAAAAAAAAAGAAACAAGAAACATCTCAAATAAACAACCTAACCTTACATCTAAAGCAATTAGAGAAAGAAGAACAAAAAAACCCCAAAGTTAGCGGAAGGAAAGAAATCATAAAGTTCAGACCAGAAATAAATGAAAAAACAATGAAGGAAACAATAGCTAAGATCAATACAACTAAAAGCTGATTCTTTGAGAAGATAAACAAAATTGATAAACCATTAGCCAGGCACATCAAGAAAAAAAGGGAGAAGACTCAAATCAATAGAATTAGAAATGAAAAAGGAGAAGTAATAACTGACACTGCAGAAATACAAAGAACCATAAGAGATTACTACAATCAACTATATGCCAATAAAAAAAATGGACACCCTGGAAGAAATGGACAAATTCTTAGAAAGGCACAACCTTCCAAGACTGAACCAGGAAGAAATAGAAAATATGAACAGACCAATCACAAGCACTGAAATAGAAATTGTGATTAAAAATCTTCCCACAAAGAAAAGCCCAGGATCAGATGGCTTCACAGGAGAATTCTTTCAAACATTTAGAGAAGAGCAAACACCTATACGTCTTAAACTCTTCCAAAATATAACAGAGGGAGAAACACTCCCAAACTCATTCTACGAGACCACTATCACCCTGATACCAAAATCAGACAAAGATGTCAGAAAACAATAAAACTACAGACCAATATCACTGATGAACATAGATGCAGAAATCCTCAACAAAATACTAGCAAACAGAATCCAACAGCACATTAAAAGGATCATACACTATTATGAAGTGGGGTTTATAACAGGAATGCAAGGATTCTTCAATATACGCAAATCAATCAATGTGATACACCGTATGAACAAACTGAAGGAGAAAAACCATCTGATCATCTCAATAGATGCAGAGAAAGCTTTCAACAAAATTCAACACCCACTTATGATAAAAACCCTCGAGAAAGTAGGCATAGAGAGAACTTACCTAAACATAATTAAGGCCATATATGACAAACCCACAGCCAACATCGTTCTCAATGGTGAAAAACTGAAACCATTTCCTCTAAGATCAGGAACAAGACAAAGTTGTCCACTCTTACCACTATTACTCAATATAGTTTTGGAAGTTTTAGCCACAGCAATCAGAGAAGAAAAAGAAATAAAAGGAATCCAAATTGGAAAAGAAGAAGTAAAGTTGTCACTGTTTGCAGATGACATGATACTATACATCGAGAATCCTAAAGATGCTACCAGAAAACTACTAGGGCTAATCAATGAATTTGGTAAAGTAGCAGGATACAAAATTAATGCACAGAATCTCTTGCATTCCTATACATGAATGATCAAAAATCTGAAAGAGAAATTAAGGAAACACTCCCATCTACCACTACAACAAAAAGAATAAAATGCCAAGGAATAAACCTACCTAAGGAGACAAAAGACCTGTATGCAGAAAACTATAAGACACTGATGAAAGAAATTAAAGATGATACAAACAGGTGGAGAGATATACCATGCTCTTGGATTGGAAGAATCAACATTGTGAAAATGACTCTACTACCCAAAGCAATATACAGATTCAATGCAATCCCTAACAAACTACCAATGGCATTTTTCACTGAAGTAGAACAAAATATTTCACAATTTATCTGAAAACACAAAAGACCCCGGATAGCCAAAGCAATCTTGAGAAAGAAATACCCAGCTGGAGAAATCAGGCTCCCAGACTTCAGACTATACTACAAAGCTACAGTACTCAAGACAGTATGGTATTGGCACAAAACCAGAAATGTAGATCAATGGAACAGGATAGAAAGCCCAGAGATAAACCCACACACATATGGTCACCTTATCTTTGATAAAGGAGGCAAGATTATACAATGGAGAAAAGACAGCCTCTTCAATAAGTGGTGCTGGGAAAACTGGACAGCTACATGTAAAAGAATGAAATTAGAACACTCCCTAACACCATACAGAAAAATAAACTCAAAGTGGATTAAAGACCTAAATGTAAGGCCAGACACTATCAAACTCTTAGAGGAAAACATAGGCAAAACACTCTATGACAATTCAAGCAGATCCCTAGGTGGATTTCTGGTGCTCTTTCTTTGTGCCTCTGCCTCCTGCCCAGTGCCCTACCCTGTAACATCCTGCCATCCCAGTCTCCCCAAACGCCAATATTTCTCCTCTATTCAACAATACTTGTGGGCTCCACTTGGGTTCCCCCTCTCTGTGCTGTCCTCTAGAAATTGTCTCCAGGCTAAAAGCTAAGGTAATTGTAGGGCTCACCTATTTCTTTCCCTTCTCTGAGAGACCACAGTGCTGTGCTTCACGTTGGTCAATATCTGAAAATATTTTTTCATTCCACCATTCTAGTTGTTTATGGTGGGAAGGTAATCCTGGAGCCTGTTACTATCTCATGACCGGAAGTGGAATTTCCAACCAAAATGTTTTTATTAAGAAAATCTTAATTTTTTAATTTTTAAAATTTTATTGGAGTATGGTTGATTTACAATGTTGTGTTAGTTTCAGCTATACAGCAAAGTGAATCAGATATATATAGATATATATATGTATATAGATATAGATATATAGAGATAGAGATAGAGATATATCTCCACCTTTTTTTTAGATTCTTTTCCCATATAGGCCATTACACAGTATTGAGTAGAGTTCCCTGTGTTATACAGTAGGTTCTTATTAGTTATCTATTTTATATATAGTAGTGTGTATATATCAATCCCAATCTCGCAATTTACCCCTCACCCCCTTATCCCCTGGTATGCATAAGTTTGTTTTCTATATCTGTGACTCTATTTCTGTTTTGTAACTAAGTGCATTTGTATCCTTTTTTTAGATTTCACATATAAGCAATATCATATGATATTTATCTTTTTCTGTCTGACTTACTTCACTCAGTATGACAATCTCTAGTTGCATCCATGTTGCTGCAAATGGCATTATTTTGCTCTTTTTTATGGCTGAGTAATAGTCCATTGTATATATGTACCACATCTTCTTTACCCATTCCTCTGCTGATGGACATTTAGGTTGCTTCCATGTCCTGGTTATTGTAAATAGTACTGCAATGAACACTGGGGTGCATATCTTTTTGAATTATGGTTTCCTCCAGGTATATGCCTAGGAGTGGGATTACTGGGTCATACGGTAGTTCTATTTTTAGATTTTTAAGGAACCTCCATACTGTTCTCTACAGTGGCTGTACCAATTTACATTCTCACCAACAGTGTAGGAGGGTTCCCTTTTCTCCACACCCTCTCCAGCATTTCTTGTTTGTAGATTTTTTTGATGATGGCCATTCTGACTCGCGTGAGATGATACCTCATTATGGTTTTGATTTGCATTTCTCTAATAATTAGTGATGTTAAGCATCTTTTCATGTGCTTCTTGACCATCTGTATGTCTTCTCTGGAGAAATGTCTATTTAGATACTCTGTCCATTTTTTGATCGGGTTATTTGTTTTCTTGATATTGAGCTGCAAGAACTGTTAGTATATTTTGGAGATTAATCCCTTGTCGGTTGCTTGGTTTGCAAATATATTCTCCCATTCTGAGGGTTGTCTTTTAGTCTTGTTTATGGTTTCCTCTGCTGTGCAAAAGCTTTTAAGTTTCATTAGGTCCCATTTGTTTATTTTTGTTTTTATTTCCATTTCTCTAGGAGGTAGGTCATAAAGGATCTTGCTGTGATTTATGTCATAGAGTGTTTTGTCTATGTTTTCCTCTGAGAGTGTTACAGTGTCTGGCCTTACATTTAGGTCTTTAATCCATTTTGAGTTTATTTTTGTGTATGGTGTTAAGGAGTGTTCTAATTTCATTCTTTTACATGTAGCTGTCCAGTTTTCCCAGCACCACTTACTGAAGAGGCTGTCTTTTCTCCATTGTATATTCTTGCCCCCTTGTCATAGATTAGGTGACCATAGGTGTATGGGTTTATCTCTGGACTTTTTATCCTGTTCCATTGATCTATATTTCTGTTTTTGTACCAGTACCATATTGTTTTGATTACTATAGCTATGTAGTATAGTCTGCTTCTTCCAGCTCCGTTTTTCTTTCTCAAGATTGCTTTGGCTATTCTTGGTCTTTTGTGTTTCCATACAAATTGCAAAAATTTTTGTTCTAATTCTGTGAAAAATGCCATTGATAATTTGATAGGAATTGCACTGAATCTGTAGATTGCTTTGGGTAGTATAGTCATTTTCACAATATTGATTCTTCCAATCCAAAAACATGGTATATCCCTCCATCTGTTTGTGTCATCTTTGATTTCTCTCATCAGTATCTTATAGTTTTCAGAGTACAGGTCTTTTGCCTCCTTAGGTAGGTTTATTCCTAGGTATTTTATTCTTTTTGATGCAATGGTAAATGGGATTGTTTCCTTAATTTCTCTTTCTGATCTTTTGTTGTTAGTGTATAGGAATGCAAGAGATTTCTGTGCATTAATTTTGTATCCTGCAACTTTACTAAATTCGTTGATGAGCTCTAGTAGTCTTCTGGTAGCATCTTTAGGATTTTCTACGTATAGTATCATGTCATCTGCAAACAGTGACAGTTTTACTTCTTTTCCAATTTGGATTCCTTTTATTTCTTTTTCTTCTCTAATTGCCACATCTAGGACTTCCAAAACTATGTTGAATAATAGTGGCAAGAGTGGACATCCTGATCTTCTTCCTGATCTAAGAGGAAATGCTTTCAGTTTTTCACCATTGAGAATAATGTTTCCTGTGGGTTTGTCATATATGACCTTTATTATGTTGAGGTAGATTCCCTCTATGCCCATTTTCTGGAGAATTTTGATCATAAATCGGTGTTGAATTTTGTCAGAAGCTTTTTCTGCATCTATTGAGATGATCATATGGTTTTTATTCTTTAATATGTTTATATGGTGTGTCACATTGATTGATTTGCATATGTTGAGGAATCCTTGCATCCCTGGGATAAACCCCACTTGATCATGGTGTATGATCCTTTGAATGTGTTGTTGGATTTGGTTTGCTACTATTTTGTTGAGGATTTTTGCATCTATGTTCATCAGTGATATTGGTCTATAATTTTCTTTTTTTGTGATATCTTTGTCTGGTTTTAGTATCAGGGTGATGGTGGCCTCATAGAATGAGCTTGGGAGTGCTCCTTCCTCTGCAATTTTTTGGAATAGTTTGAGGATAGGTGTTAGTAACTCTTCTCTAAATGTTTGATAGTATTCACCTGTGAAGCCATCTGGTCCTGGACTTTTGTTTGTTGGGAGTTTTTTCATCACAGTTTCAGTTTCAGTGCTTGTGATTTGTCTGTTCTTATTTTCTATTTCTTGCTGGTTCACAAAGGATCATAAGAGACTACTACAAGAAGCTATATGTGAATAAAATGGACACCTGGAAGAAATGGACAAATTCTTAGAACGGTACAACCTTCCAAGACTGAACCAAGAAAATCTAAAGAATACATCATTTCTTTCATAATGTTTTTACCCTCCTATGCTAACAAATAAATTTAATCATTTCAATTACTGTATTTGCAAATTTTTCTGGAAAAAACCTATTTACCATGGGTCCCACAAAGACACCACATTTCTGATGTAGAAGAAGACCAATTAGATATAATTAAAATTGATGCACACTTCTTGTCTTATGGTCAGTCCTCCCACCATGCTTGTGGGCTCCACGTCTTATATCCAGAGGACAGATAGTCCAGATCCTTTGGTTAGTTAACACTTTTAGGTTCCAGGGGTATGATTTCATGGTCTACATTCAATCCAGGGTTACTTTCTCTCTTATTAAGGATAAGATATTGTGTCTTTTGTGTTTTACTACACTTAGAGTCTATTTCAATTTGATTTTGCCCTTGGCACAGTGACAGTGCTGCATATTTCTTACTGTTCTTACTATAGGAAAAGAAAGCCTTGGCAGCAACCTAAAGATAGTGCCTAGTTTGGATGCAATCATTCTGAGAGTGGAAGATGACTCTTTTCCTAATAATAATAGGAATAATAACAATAACAAGTAAAAAGGAATAATAATATTGATAACCAGTAATGCAATATAACAAATAGTTTACTAACAACAGAAATAATTATTAGAAATAATAATGAAGGATGTATTTTGAATGAATGTACTAACTAACAAATTTTATTACTGATATTCAGTGGATACTGGAGTATGAAGGATTATATGCTCCTTTTCTGTCTCTAAATGTCCCCTCGCTAGTCTAGGTGCGTCCTTCATCTTGGATCCACTTCACTGTCTGACAAGATGTGCTAGTGCTCGGCTTGTTGAGCACCTGAACAGTATGTGCATTTTCAACTTCTGTTAGGAACATTCCCCTCTCATTTCTAGCTGGTAAAAACTTATATCATGGTAGCTCTTCCCAGACACAATAAGGGATAATGTAGTTGGATGAACCAAAAGATTTTGATTTCTTATTTGTTTATCAACCTGAGATTTTTTTCCCCTTCTTTTTGCAGTTTTGCACTATGTAGTTGCAGAGGAATTTCCTGTTTGGGGGAAAAAGTTCCCAGAAGATTAGCTCACTCACAAAGCTGAAAGGCTATTTTCCTTTAAGCATTATTCAAAAGAAACTAATTATCTTTAGAGAGCTAGGAGAATTTGCAATGACCTCTCAGGCTGAATTTGTAGAGGCTTCATAGGAAGATTTTTGATTCTTAGCTATACTTGTCTAATTTTTAATTTTAATAATTTTCTGTACCATAATAAAATAAAATTTATTTCAAAATATCATTGCAGCTGCTCCTTGGTTAGCTGCAATTGTGTATCAGAGCTGGATGCTACGTTTAACATCCAATGGCTCTGTTTATTTAGTTTTGCAATCCATACATGTAGAGTTAAAAAGAAAATGTTCTACTAGTTGGACGTATTAAGACTCTAGGTCATTCTCTGTCATCACAAATGGGAGAAATATCTACTGGAAGAGAGACACTGAATTCTTCAAGTTCAAAGACCATTTTAATAAGTGTGGTAGATATATCAGAAAAAATAGAGGGCACACAAGTTCTGGAACAATTAGGGGCCTTCTGATTACCTGACATTTGGGGGAATTATTTCTTCAAGTACACATATGTCAGACTGCTTGATATTTACCCTCAAGTTGCTCAGGGTCTCTTCTCCCTTGAAACATTCTAGGGCTATATAGATAATTCTTCCTCTAAGTCAATAGGCAGATTTTTTTCCTGACCAGGAGAATAAGAATGATGTCTGTTTCCATAGGGGAGCACGGACAGGTTTACTGGCCATCCGTTTATAATATTAGGGGTTCCTGGGCTCAGTGTTATTCAGCTGTGACACAGATCCACTGTGTGCATAAGCATTCACCTGGACACTCCTCCACATCAGCCCCACGGGTCTGGGGTGGGTAAGAAGAACCAGTGAGAACACAGTTCTCCTGCTGCATACTGTGCCGTGAGTGAAAACTGTCTGAATCATCCGGGCTCATGCTGCCGACCTGACCCAGTCTCTGGAGGGATAGTCAGCCAGACCAGCACCTGCAATAGACGCTGTTGCTTAGGAACTGCTTGACTGCTTGACACATGAAACTCTAGAGAAGACAGATCTAATGTATAGAGACCAAAGGCAGCTCATTGGTTGCTTGGGACTGGGGTAGGGAGGACTGACTGGGAAGGAGGGAACCTTTTGAGGTGGTGACGACATTGTCAAAGTTCATCCTACTATAAACTTAAAATGTATGGCTCCTATTGTACACAAATTACACTTTAATAAAATGTGTTTTTAAAATACTTTGTCCTTATGTATATGTCTGAAAGAATGTGTGAGTGGTAAGTAAAAATAATTCACAAGTCAAAGGCAATATGTCATCATGGAATATTCAACTGAAATGAGTTTGTCACCTTGAATAAGTCAAATACCTTCTCTATGTCCAAATTATTTAGAAAAGTCAAGGAAAAGCTGTATATTTCTTAAATTTTGACTAAACTAAAAAGCTGAGACTTAACATAGCAACATTGAGTTCTTTGAGAAAGAGTTTCATTTAAAAATTAGAATTTATAGTTGTTGTACATATTTTTAATTGTGAGTTTGCTTTCAGATAAATGTGTTTCTGCTAGAAGTTACTTGAAAATATCTGTACTGCCTTCTAAAAGTCTTAAAGGAAAATTAAACTTGAGAAAAACAACTCAAAATTTATGCAATGTTCTAATCTGAGCAACAGAAAAACAATAATAATTTCAATAGAAAATAGTGGTCCCATTAAAAAGACATTACATTCCTAATAAAGAAATACTAGTATAAATATAGGAATCTCCCCCAAAGGTAAAGTTTTTATGGTGAAAGGGGGTGACGAGGGATTGAGGTTTCCGATTTATAGAGAGACAAGGGCAAATGCTGAAAAATCAAAAGAACCACACAATAAATACTTCTAACCTAGAGCATGTATCCAAACTGGGGGAGAAATAGGATGAATGGGCAACATGCACAGTACTGAATTCTCCTTCACTTTGCTGTGTTCAGCTCTGTGAGTGGATTTTGCCCTCAACTGCATTACTTGGTAGCAGTTAGTTTGCTGGCAAAAATCTGCAACATCAAAAAGAATATGACTTTCACCTTATACTGACACTCTTATCCAATTTACCAATCAAGCGTGAGCCAATTTGATTTACAGAAATAAGTCATAGTAGCAGAATAGATTGTACTTTTGTTTATTCTTCAAGCTCAGAAGTCAATTCCTCAGGAAAACCTTCCCCGACCTCTTGCCCCAGACCAGGGTGGGCCCCACCAGGTACACATTCTCAGAGCTCTTTGTGTTCTTCCTTTATAATATGAACCACATTTTATATCCCAGTGAAATTATTTTCTTATTGTCTGACTCCCCCATGGACTGCAAGATGTATTTTCACTCACCAGGGTATCCCCAGTACCTGGCATAGTGCTTAGGCATATAGTAAGTGTCCAAGAAATATTGGTTGACTGCAAGAATTATTTAACTAATTAAATATTATGCCACAGAAGTAAAATTTTAGTTGTTCTCTGCTATGGTGTTTGTAAAATTAAAAGTTACAATAACACTCCTTTTCCTTTTGCTCTGGCTTTCTTTATTTTTAAAATAAGAAACAGAAAGCTTGGTTTGTAGTTGGTAACAGTCTTCTTCCACTGGAGAAGAGAAGACATAGGAAGAAAGATAAGCCTGATGAATTTAAAAAAAAAAAATTCTCACTGTGGCTACCAGATCTCTATTATTAAAAATTATCAAGTAAACCTGCTTAGATCAATATAATATACCACATCCCCAACTTCACCTGCTAACCTACCTCCAGAACTGAATTAAGAATGTCATTGGAAATAATACTATTACAATCGTTTGTTTCTATAAAATTCATTCAGTGATTTACCATCTACTTTGTTTCCCACTGTAAATGGCACTCCAGGGTAATTTTTCTTGTGTTGATTAGACAATAGCACATGCACAGCTTTACAATGGTGGGGGGTTGGTAGGGAAGAAATCAATATAATAAATACTGCTTTATTTTTTCCCCCCCAGAATGCTGTCATTACCCTTTCTTTCTGCAAAATTCTATGGATTATTGAGGCTGGAATTATCATAGAAGTCACTAGTGACTAAGGCTCAGAGAAATTAACTATTTTCTTGCCCAAGGTTTTATACTGAATTTATGGAAAAGCTGGAGTCGGAATTCAGATTGTCTAACACCCAGTTCAGTAGTATTGAGTGAAATTTAGTTGATCATGAGTCTTCTCTCTCTAGGGGTTTCTACATCTTCCTTCTTTTTCTTCTTTTTAGAATAAGGTTTTGCTTTCTGAAAATCTGCTAAAAAATCATGACAGCCTGATATGAAAATCTAATGCTGTTATTCTGCTATATTGTCATTTGCTGGATTATTCCACCTGTGTATGAAAGGTAAAACACAGGAAACTCATACACAAATGCACACACACAAAAAATTGGAGTTAAAGCCAGAAAAAAAAAGTTGTTTTGAACACACAATTTAAAGTAACAATAAACCTAAGGCAAAGTGATGTTTCTAAATCCAAAATCTTCCATCACTCTTAGAGACATGTCAACTTTGTCAACTAGTGATCCATTTTATTGCCCTCAGATGTGGCATAGGCCTGGGAACTTGTCCTAGGTGTTTTACCAGGTGAATGGCACGCTGAATCCAAGGAGCCATGAAGAGTTCAGGGAGCTCCACTGTAAAGTTCCAAATTAAAAGTCCCCAGGGTAACATAAACTCAAAACCACACAATTTAAGAGCTCCTCTTAAAAGCAAGACAGATGGATCCTCAACACCAGACTAAATTAGGACCTTCCTTTCAGAGATTTATGCTCCCAAGAGTCCTCACAATCAGGTGATAGAAGCAAAGAATGCATTTTAAGATGAGCCCTTACTCAGGGCACAGGATATCTGGTGGTTAAGAGCACAAACCCTGAAGACACAAATTCTACCTGGGTTTAAAGTCCAACTCTGCTTCTCATTAGACTTTCATCTTGGGCAAGTCATTTAACTTCAATTGCCACAGCTATAAAATGGGAGTATTGATGGTACTTAAATCAAGAATTTACATCATAGAGTAGTGGGAAGGATTAAATTAATTGATACTTTAAAGCACTTAGAGTAACTGGGACCTCAAAGTACTGCATCATTTAGTGTTTGCTGAGTAAACAGAATGATCTCCCTGAGAGCATTTAGGGGACTTCTTTTAAGGAAGTACCTTCTCCGTAGCTCCTGAAAGTGCCGCCAGCGGTCCTGTTTCCTCACACTGCTGTGACTGTTTGCAAAGCGTGTTCCTTGTTCCATCTCAACAGACAAGTAAGTGGAAGCTTGACATTTAAAGCTGAAAAGCTGCCACATTACAATTAGCCAATGGGCCAAAGCTAATTTCTTAAGGAAAAATAAAATAAAACAATCTTTTAAAAAATAATAAAAACCAGGAACAATGAAGTCTGCACAAAAGACATGAGCTAAGTCTTGATCCAAGAACTGTCACTGCTGAGTCTCCCAAGGCTTCAGATGTGCTTTCAATAAAAGGTAAATGATACTCAGTCAACTAAGCTGATTCAGAGAAGGTCATCTGAATGCTCCAACAAGGTAGGTCAGTGGGGATTGGCACATAGCTGATATTCAGTGAATAAATAAATAATAGCAAAAATATACTGCGCAAGCATTTTACACTTAAACACTCATATGCAATATACACTGTGTCAAGAATTTCAGTATATTAATAATATATTAGAAGATAATAATATTAATATATTGTGTAAGTGCTTTATAATAATTCTATAAGGTTATTACTGATTTTGTCTCTACTTTAAAGATGAGGAATATGAGGCACAGAGAGGTTTAAAATTTTTCCTAAGGTCACACAGGAGCGAGTGTTGGAACTCGGATTCAAACCTACACTATCTGGCTCCAGAGTCCATGTACTGAACAATTATGCCATGAATGAATTTAGGACACAGTTCAGAGGGACAGTGTGACAGCCATGGGAGTGCACCGCCCAGGTCTCCCTTCAGTTACAAGGAGCTCAGTAGCCGCAGGGTCCGCTGTTTCAGGATCCACGCTCTTCCTGGGAGGTCCTCCACAAATGACCACAAGGTGAGGACACCAGGGCCTGGCTGCTTCTGCCCAAAGTGGCTCCTGGAACAGGCAGTCTCTGCTCTGGAGCTCCCTGTCAGATCTGCACAGTGGCCCAAGGCCCTCTCTGCTCAATCTGCTTCCTCACCCCATTCCTTTCACAGGTGTTACTCCCAGTAAACTTCTTGAACTCCTAAATCCATCTCAGCATCTCCTTCCCAGAGGAAATATCCGGTTTTCCCTGTCAAATATCCAGCTGAGATCTCACCAGTAAGGAAGAACGATGTTACTGATGTTTCGTAAACATCAGTAACAAAAATCTGCCCTGGAGATGATGAGCGCAGAAGGTTGTCTGGCTCACAGTGTGCCGGGGGTGCCAAGGCGGAGCAGGACGTTGATCTGCCACTGTCTCACTGCAACGCTAAAGCAGTGGCATCACGTGGCTTGTCTGCTCTAATGACAAAGCTTTCATCTTCACTCGAGTACTGATTTTAACATTATGCTAGTACATCTGCTTTCCTTTTGTCATTTCAAATAAGAGAATGAAACCAATAAGAGGATGAAACCTGACAATTGCAGAATACTGACATTTGGGCAGATACAAATGCTTCCTACGCCCCCAGCGTTACAACACTTGTGCCCCCCCATACAACTCCACAACTGAGTTGGCTTCTTCCCATTAAAAGGCAGACATTCTGCCTCTTCAAAAGGTCACTAATCTTTTATGTTCAGTCTAAATTAGATGCTTTATTAATTAACTTTCTAGTAAAAATTACAGAAAAATGTTGTGGGAAGGAGAAGATGGAAACACGTTCAGATTTCTCTACCATGGATTCAGCCTCCTGGAAATAAAGATAGACAGCACATTATGGCAAAAATTAAAAGGCAGGAGATTACTTAGAATTTTTTAAACTGTATGAATAAGTATTAAAGAAAGCTTTAGGGAAAGATGTTGTTGAAGTATTTACACAGTAGATAGGCACATCACCATGTACAATGGTAGTATTGGTTAGTGTTCTTTAATTGCAAGCAATAGATAGCAACTCTGCTAGCTTAAGCCAAAGACATGTATTAGGAGGTTTACAGAAAGAATGGAAGACTGGAAAGCAGGAATTGCAACAATGAAACCACATACAACAATAGTATGATCAAGGAACTTGGCTAGAGTGGGATAGAAAT